>NC_056733.1:651122256-651306685 GCF_019279795.1 Protopterus annectens | reverse complement strand
TGTCAAAAATTCTAAAATGGACAACAGAGGAGCTTGGAAAGGGTCGATTTTCTGTATTTTGGCCCAAATTGTGAACCTGTTCCACTTACTGCGGTACAGTTTCCTGGTGGATGGCTTATGAGAAGACAAAAGGATTTGTCTTGCATCATCTGAGATAGCATGAAGCCTGGCAATTAGGGGAAGTGGATTAGCCAAGCAGTCAGCTTTAGGGACTGCAGTGAAGGATGGAGGTCCCCTGACGGGTGTGTCAGAAGGTCCGGAACTGGGTCCAGGATCCATGGGTTATCCAGCAGATGACAATGAAGGAAGGGGAACCAAATCTGTCGAGGCCAGTAGGGGGCAATGAGGATAACTGTCCTTCCTAGTGATTTCGCTTTCTGTAAAAACCTGGGTATCAATGGAAAAGGTGGGAATGCATAAATGAGACCTGGGGGCCAATTGTGCACGAGTGCATCTCTCGGGGGATGTCCTGGAGGTGGTATTAGGGTAAAGTAGCTTCTGCATTTGGAAATGATGCGACTGGCAAAGAGGTTGCAGCAAGGCTGGCCCCATTTGCGGAAAATCAAATCCGCAACTCTGTTGAGAGACCACTCATGAGGCAAAAGTATTGCCCTGCTCAGCTTGTCAACTATCACGTTGGATTTCCCCGGGATGTGCGTTGCTAACAGAAAACGCTGGGACGAAACAGCCCATTGCCATACTCTGAGGGCTTCTCGACAAAGGGGGTAAGATTTGGTTCCGCCTTGTTTGTTCAAGTACCAGACCACTGACATGGTGTCTGTCTGAATTGCAATTGTTCCTAGAGGAAGAGTGACCTGAAAGTACTGCAACGCCAGAAGTACCGCTCTCAACTCCAGAACATTGATATGCAGATGTGACTATCTGTCCATGTGCCTTGGGCAGTCTTTCCCTGAAAATGCCCCCACCCTATCAGGGAAGCGTCCGTGGTCACAGTGGCTACTGGGGGGGGGTACAAAGGGTCTTCCGATTGTGACATGAAGAGACGTCAACCACCACCGAAGGTCTCTCTTGCAAGAATCCGTGATGAGAATCATGTGGCGCATCGGTAGTTTCTGGTAAGACCACTGAGCAAAGAGGAGCCATTGAAGAATTTGCATATGCATCCTTGTGAGTGGTATAGCCAGGATTGCTGCCGCCATCAACCCTAGCATCTTCAAGACCTTTGCTGCTGTAGCTTTGTTCTTTGACACCAGTGAGTTGACGTGTTGGCGGAGAAGTGAGACTCTTTCGATTGGAAGACGTAGAGTGGTGGTTGAGGTATCTAACTCTGCTCATATAAAAACGGTAAGCTGCGATGGCGATAAGGCAGACTTTTCGAAGTTGATTGTAATATCTAATTGATGGCAGAGTGTATTGTGTTGCCTGAGTCAACTGATGCCTGGTGGTAGCGGTGAGGAGCCAATCATCTAGGTATGGAAACACTTGGAATCCTAGACGTCTCAGGTGAGCCGTGACCACTGCCATGCATTTGGTAAACACTCTGGGGGCTGTAGTGAGACCAAAGGGCAGGGCTCGGAACTGGTTATGATTGGCTCCCAGCCGGAAACGCAGGTGATCTCTGGAGCATCTGTTCATCTTTATGTGATAGTATGCGTCCTTGAGATCTATGGAGCACATCCAATCGCCTTTCCCTAGGAAGGGAAGAATGGACTGAAGCGTGACCATTCGGAACTTCTCTTTCTTTACGAACTGGTTGAGTCTGCTGAGGTCCAAGATAGGTCTCCAGTCCCCCATTTTCTTTGGTACCAAAAAGAATCTCTAGTAAGTTCCGAATCCAAGTCTGCTGGGACTGGTTGGATGACTCTTTTTTTCTAGCAATTTGTGGACCTCTACAATTGTTTGTTCGCTGAGACTGGGTGGAACATCTGGGATTCTGTTTACAGGAATGAGAGGGGAAGAGAACGGTATGAAATAAGAAGTTATGTCTTACCATAACGTTCCATGTTAGTTGTCTTCTTCTCGCCTTCTTTCTTGCTGGATGGGTTCGGAGCCGATCCTCAGCTCCGACTCGGCCTATACTATAGCTCGAGAGCTATTTTTACCGGCTCGAGGCAGCCCTATATCCCACAATACCATGCGCTAACTCCCCAGATCTCGTTTGGAAGCTAAGACATAGTATAAATAATAATATTATAATAATAATATTATAATCCTCTTTTACCAGTACAGATTACCTGCTAGTAACACTAAGGATACAAGGAAAAAACGCAACATATTGTATCTCCAGAAATGGAAGGACTCAGAAACCTCGAGTCTATCCAGGCTAGGGGCAGGAGGGAGGAAGAAAGAAGGCGAGAAGAAGACAACTAACATGGAACGTTATGGTAAGACATAACTTCTTAATGTTAAGTTGTCATTCTCGCCTTCATTCTTGCTGGATGGGACAGCGTCCCTAGCATCTTAGTCCTGGGTGGCTCAATGGAACAGACTCCTGAGTACAGTGGAACCAAAATCAGCTCTATTTCTGGAGGCTAAATCAAGCTTGTAATGGGCAATAAAGGTATGTTTGGACGCCCATGTAGCTGCTGCACAAATGGCATCTAGTGGTAACCTTGCTTGAAATGCCGTTGAAGTTGATAGTGTCCTGGTTGAATGAGCCTTAGGCCTAAAGGGAAGTTACCTGGGTCTCAACTCATAGACCAAGGTAATAATAGATGTCAGCCATCTGAAAAGAGTAACCTTCAATACCGGAAGCCCTTTCTTACCTGCAGCATAAGAGAGAAAGAGCTGGTCTGACTTTCTGAATTGTTTTGTCCTGTCTAGGTAATACCGTAATTGGCGATGAACATCTAATGAATGTAATTTTTGTTCAGCCCTGTTGGTATAGTCTGGGAAAAAGACAGGCAAATCAATGGAGTGGTTTAGATTTGCTTCCGATAACACTTTTGGTAGGAAGGAAGGGTTTGTTCTGAGAGTTACCCTGTCTTTATGAAAAGCCAAATAAGGAGGACGGACAGACAAGGCTTGAAGTTCCGATACCCTTCTGGCAGATGTTATAGCTACTAAAAACAGCGTTTTCCAAGAAAGAAGTTTGAGGGAGCAAGAAGCTGCAGGTTCAAAAGGGGGCACAATTAGTGAGGTTAGAACTAAATTCAAATCCCATTGTGGGGGTGGATCTTTGACTGGAGGTCTGAGCAAAAAGATGCCCTTGAGAAAGGCTTTACAGAGTTTGTGGGTCATAATATTTGCTTCTGAGAGTCCAACATGAAAATTAGCAATGGCCGCTAATTGTACCCTGATAGTGGCCGATGATGACCCTGAATGAAAAAGCTCCGCCAGAAAGTCAAGAACCTCATGAATGGGTGCATGGAAAGGGTCTAAGGACCTAGTTTGTGCCCAGTGTGAAAAACGCTTCCATTTACTCGCATAAGTCTTCCTAGTATTGGACTTATGGGAAGCCAGAATGATATCACGAACAGGAGGAGAAATAAGGGGAAGCCTGGCTATGGCTGGAAGTGGAGCAACCAAGCTGTGAGGTTGATGGAATGTAGAGACTGATGCAGCTTGCCCGTGAGGTCGGTCAACAGATCCGGAAGGGGTTCCAGATGCCAAGGCTGATCCAGTAGGTATTTGTGCAGGAACGGGAACCAAACTTGTCGAGGCCAAAACGGGGCAATGAGGATAATTTTGGATCTCAATGTGGTTGCTTTCTGAATTAATTGCAGGATCAATGGAAAGGGAGGAAAGGCATAAAGAAGACCCCGGGGCCAAACGTGAACAAGAGCGTCTCTGGGGGGTTGGCCTGGTAGAGGAAAAAGTGTGAAGAAGTCGAGGCACTTGCTGTTTTGGGGAGTTGCGAAAAGGTCGCAGCAAGGCTGGCCCCACTTCCGAAAAATTCCGTCTGCTACTGCTTGATTTAGAGACCACTCGTGAGGCATGAGGATAGTTCTGCTCAATCTGTCTGCTATGACCTTGGACTTTCCGGGGATGTGCGTTGCTATCAGAAACCATTGAGATGAAATCGCCCATTGCCAAAGTCTGAGTGCTTCTCGACAGAGGGGGTAGGACTTTGTTCCGCCCTGCTTGTTTATGTACCACACCACAGACATATTGTCCGTTTGAATTGCTATAGTCCCCGTGGGAAGAGAGCTCTGAAGGGCTTGCAACGTCAAAAGCACCGACCTCATCTCCAGGACATTTATGTGCAGGTGGCATTCTGACTGTTGCCAAGTGCCCTGGACCGTCCTGCCCTGATAATGCCCCCCCACCCGATCAGGGAGGCATCCATTGTGACAGTGGAAACTGGAGGGGGGAGAACAAAGGGTCTGCCCTGAAAAAGCTGGGGGGAAACCATCCACCAGGAGAGATGTTTCTTGCAAGATGGGGTTATCAAAATGTTGTGGGTCACTGGTAGCTGTTGAAAGGACCACTGAGAAAACAGCATCCATTGAAGGAGCCTCATGTGGAAGCGGGCTAATGGAAGTAGAAGAATCGCCGCTGCCATGAGGCCCAACACTTTCAATACTAGCTTGACTTGGACTCTGTTGGGCTGAAACAGGGGCTGAACATTCCGCCTTATGTCTGTCACTCTCTGAGGTGGTAATGTTGCAGACATTTCTGTGGTGTTTAATACGGCGCCTATAAAGTTTATACATTGACACGGCGACAAGGAGGACTTTGCAAAATTTATAGAAATACCCAGACTGTTGCAAAGTTGAATAGTGTAATCCCTGGCCATTATGAGATCCTGTTTGGTGGTAGCGGAAATGAGCCAGTCGTCTAAGTATGGAAACACCTGGAATCCTTTCTGTCTCAGGTGAGCCGTGACCACTGCCAAACATTTGAACACCCGGGGGGCTGTGGTGAGACCAAAGGGCAGGGCCCTGAATTGAAAATGACAGACTCCCAGCCGGAAGCGGAGAAACCTCCTGGAGCGCCTGTGTATCTTTATATGGTAGTACGCGTCCTGGAGGTCTAATGAGCACATCCAGTTGTCTCTGCCCAAAAAGGGTAGAATGGACTGCAGTGTTACCATCCGAAATTTTGTCTTTAGTACAGAGTTGTTTAACCTGCTGAGGTCCAATATGGGTCTCCATTCTCCTGTCTTTTTTTGCACCAAAAAGAATCTGGAGTAGATTCCGGATCCTAGCTGATCTGCTGGGACTGCCTGGATGACTCTTTTTTTCTAACAGCTTTTTTATTTCTAGCTGAGCCTGACCCCTTTGTGCGGGTGGTACATTTGGTAGGGGTTTTGGCGGTTGTACCGGAGGGAAAGTGAAAGGGATTTTGTAACCCTCGGATATGATCTTCTGTACCCATGTGTCTTGGGAGAGGGATTGCCAGGCTTCCGGGTACAGAGATAATCTTCCCCCGACTGCCTCCGAAGGCGGACAGTCGGGCAGCTTCTCAGGGATGCTGAAAGGGTTGGTCAGGAAAAGATTCCCTAGAGCCCTGGTTCTGAGGACCCCCTCTGCCCCTGGGGCGGCGTCTGTTATTATTTCCCCCTCTGCCTCTAGGGGGAAATTCACCACGTGCGGCAGGTGCGACTCCCTGAGGTTTGTGGAACCACATCTTTCCTCCCTTCTGTCCCTTAGGATAGGATAAGGTCTGGAAGGCGTGGAAAAACGGACTCCCACGGCAGAGAGAGTCTTACCATCTTGCTCGCATCTGGTGAGGGTATTCTTCACCTGAGGTCCGAACAATTCCGAACCATCAAAGGGGGCGTTGGTGAAGGACACCTTGAAGGGATCGGCAAAGTTACAGAGTCGCATCCAAGCGTGATGTCTCAACGCAACGCCTGTGCCAGCGGCCCTACTCGCTCCATCGGCTGCATAAGAGATAAGCCTCATGGAGGAGTTAACAATGGAGTTCAGGGTAGCCAGCTGAGAGTTTATTTTGTCCTTAAACCCTGCAGCAGAAGGATCCTGTACCGTTTCACCCAGCTCTTTGAGCAAGTCTCTCTGAAGGCGGGTGAAATGACATAAATAGTTCAGCGATCGCATAGAAAAGGTCGCTGAAGCAAAGGTCCGCTTGCCGTACCTGTCCATGGTCCTGGACTCTTTGTTAGGAGGATGAACAGATACAGAAGGATCAGCCAATTCCTTCTTAGTGGCTGCTGCTACCACCATAGCATCAACTGAAACACCTTTGGTGAGAAAGGATTTGTCATCTGGTGCAGAAATGAATTTAGAAGGCCTCCTAGGGGTAGGTTCCATTGAATCAGGAGCTGCCCACGCCTTTCTAGCCACAACCTCCATTAGTGGGTCGAAAGGGGGAGACACCCAGGAAGTGGAAGGGCGAGATCCAAAGGCGTCAAGGTAAACAGACTCGTCCTCGGAAGGTTTGAGAGTGGACCAATTTCCCCTCTGTCTTGGGATCTCCAGGATGTCTGAAAAGGGGACATCCTCAGAAGGGGATCTGGGGGAACCTTCCGACTCATCCAAGTCAGTGTCCGACGTGACAGACTCGGGGGAGTCTATGTGCTTCCTCTTGCACTTTCTTTTCCTAGGGGGTTCCCCTGAAACTTCAGGGGAGCCCTCGGAAGAGGAGGAGACACCCCAAGGTGGGTACCCTACGCTTTGGATCTCTGCTGTCAGGTGTAGGAGGATGGCCAGAGACCGTAACAGGCACTACAGAGGGAGGAGCCGCAGAACTTAACCTTGGAGTGGACACTGGGTCCAGCACACTCATCACCTCGAAGGCTCCCCCATCAGATACCAAAGGTAGCCCCGGCTCCGAAGAGACCGGAACCGCCCCTGGAACCGACAGAGAAGGCTCGGAGAATGATGTCGGGGCCGAACTAACCGGAGCTGAAGCTCCGAGAGAGAGAGAGCGGTGTCAGACAAGGGTCCGATGCCACTCGCCCCCTCGGAGCCGACAATGGAGTCTCGGCGCCCAGACCTCTCCACGGATGGAACCAATGAAGAGGTCGGAGCCGACGACACCGGAGCCGAAGGAGGAAGTATTGGCTCCGACGTGGGCAAGGTCACGGTTCCGACAAACTCCGGCTCCGAACTCGAGAGATGAGTCGGAGGAGGAATGGATAGCTGTATCGAAGGAGCCACAGTCTGGTGAGATGGGCTCTGGAGCATTTGGGCCAGCGCCTGAGATTTTATGAGTCTATTGACCACCCTCTCGATGTCGTGGTCGGAGAGCCTGGATGACCTCGATGAATGAGTCCTATGACTCCGCTCCGATAGGAGAGGGGACCTCGGAGCCGATCTGACAGACTCTAACGAAGGGACCTAGAGCGCTTGCGCTGGGGTCGGCTCCGATGATGGTTTCGGAGCGGAAACCACTTTGCTCGCCTCGGAGCCAGACGGAACCAAGGTCGGAGCCATCTCGATAACGCCAGCCCTCGGCTCAGAAGCTGGAGCCGAGGGTTTGGCGGTTTTTGACGACTTCCCCGAGCCAGACTTGACGGGAGTCATCAGGCTTTAACAAGCCCCTTAGGATGAGCTTATTACGCCTTTCCTGCAGGACTCTTGAACTAAATCCGTGACAAACAGAACAAGAGTCCTGCAGGTGTAAAGGCCCCAAGCAATAGACACAAGAAGTGTGACCGTCTGTCAGAGACATTTTCTGACAGCACGAGTCACACTTCTTGAATCCCGAAACCTTAGGGTCCTTTGACATCCTGACAAAAAATAAAAAGGAACACAGCCAGTCCACACACACACACTTATTTAAGTTAAGGGGAACTGACTAAAAACCCACACACACACTGAAAAGGGTGGGGGAAAACTAAGGAAAAGCCCGTAGGCCCAAGATAAAAAACTAACTAAAGAAGGGGAAAATGGGCTACCGAAAGGGTAAGGCAGTTAGAAGGGACCTAAAGAAGGGTAACTAACTGGAAAAAAACTACTGAGACTGAATATATATATGAAAAAAGCACTTACTGACCGGAGCCGGTAAAAACAGACTACCTCGCAGCGAAGCGGCAAACGAGATCTGGGGAGTTAGCGCATGGTATTGTGGGATATAGGGCTGCCTCGAGCCGGTAAAAATAGCTCTCGAGCTATAGTATAGGCCGAGTCGGAGCCGAGGATCGGCTCCGAACCCATCCAGCAAGAATGAAGGCGAGAATGACAACTTAACATTATCCTCTGGAAATTATGCTTTGTACCCATGTATCTGATGTTATGTTTAGCCAGGCTTCTGGGTACAAAGACAAGCGACCCCCGACTGCCTCCAAAGCCGAACAGCCGGGCCCCCTTTCAGGGGCACTGGTAGGGTTGACCAAAGAACTGGCCCCTGTCATCCTGTTGCTGTGGACTCCCTCTGCCGTGGGGGTGGCGCCTTCCATTACAACCCCCTCCTCTGCCTCTAGAGGGGGGTTCTCCACGTGTGTCCTGAAATGCTCCCTGTGCTTTTCAGAACCACATTTTCCCTCCCCTGGGGTCCTTGGGGTAGGGCCATGTAGGGGTAGAAAAACGGACTCCAACAGCAGATAGGGTCTTGCCTTCCTGCTCACACCTGATTAAAGTTTCCTTTACTTTAGGCCCAAACAGTGATGAGCCATCGAATGGGGTGTTGATAAAAGAAGAATTAAAGGGCTCTGCAAAGGAACAGTGACGCATCCAGGCTCGTCTTCGCAGAGCAATGCCCGAACTAGCGGCTCTACTCGAACCATTAGCTGCATAAGATATGAGACGCATGGACGAGTTCACAACTGAGTTTAGGGTAGCGAGCTGTGTGTTGACTTTGTCGGCAACCCCTGCAGCTACCGTACCCTGGAGAGTATCTCCTTACTCTTTGTAGTCTCATAAAATGGGTTAAGTAGTTCAGTGATCGCACAGAAAAAGTTGCTGAACTAAACATGCGTTTCCCATATCTATCCATGATCCTAAAATCTCTGTTAGGAGGATGGATAGATGCGGATGTTTCAGACACTTCCTTTTTGGTGGCTGCAGCTACCACCATGGCATCAACAGGCACTCCTTTTCCACTGGGGCAGAAATGAATTTATTTGGCTTGTGAGGGACAGGTTCCATGGCCTCCGGTGACTCCCATGCCATACAAGAGATCAGTTCCATGAGCTTGTCGTAAGGCGGAGACACAAGAAGTGGAAGGTTGAGACCCAAAAGCCTTCAAGAGCACAAACTTGTCCTCAGTAGGGGTCTTGGACTGCCAATCGCTCCTCTAAGGATCTCTAATATCTCCGCAAAGGAGATATCCTCAGAGGAGGATCAAGGGGACCCTTCTGACTCATCCAAGTCCGTGTCAGATGTCAAAGACTCCTGTGGGGAGTCTATGTGCCTCCTCTTGCACAGACCCTTCCTGGGCACCTCCTGAGTAGGAGGATCTGGGGGGTCTCGGAAGAGCAGGGGACGCCCTGTGGGGCTACTTGTGGCTCAGGGTATCTGCGCTTAGGGGGACCAGTAGACGAAGAAGCAGACACAGGAGCTTGAGGGGAGAGGGAAGGCCGAACTGATGCTGACGTTGTCTTGGGAGACAGGACTCTCCTCAAAGCATCGAAAACACCATGGCTACGACGAGAAGGGGTAGACGGACCCGAAAGGACTGTCCGATCCTCCCACACCAAAACTATGGGCTCCGAGCTCATCCGAGCTGAAGCCCCGAGAGGAAGAGTCGGCACTGACAAATCGGTCCGACTATCCTCCCCAGACCCGATGGGAGAGCGTCGGCTCCTAGAGTCCTTGGTTGGCGCCGAGGATGTCAGAGTAGATGGAGCCGATAACACCGGTGCGGGTCTCTGCTCCAAGGGTTCGACAATCATCGGTTCGGGTTCCTTCGGCTCCGAGGGTCCAGTACGGCTCAGAGGAGGAGTAGACAAATTCGGTTCAATGGTCGTCGGGGCCGACAACAATTTGGCAAGTCCTGCTGCCTGTAAAAGCTTCTGCACTAGCCGATCCATGTCCAAATCCGAAAGGCTGACTGAAGTCTTAGATGAATGCACCAAAGGTGCTGACTGGAGCAGAGGAGAAGAGGGAACCTCAGAGACCAGCTCCAAGACTGGGAGCTGGCTCCAAATCAAAGGGGCATTCTGTTCCGAGAGCTGTGGAACCGATGACCCTGTACCCTCTGAAGTTCTTGCCTTTTTTACAACTTTCGAATCCGAAGATTTGGAGGATTTGACAAAAGTGCTGGCACCTTTCTGGCTACCCAACGCCTCAGAAAAGGAATGCTGCAGTAATTCCCTGTCAATGAGTTTCCTCCTTCTCTCCAAGAGGACTCTTGATGAAAAGGAATGGCAAATACTGCAAGCGTCTTGGAGGTATTTAGCCCCCAGACAGTAAACACATTGGACGTGTCCGTCAGTGACGGACATTTTCTGCCCACAATCTGGGCATTTCTTGAATCCCGATTTGGGATGAGACTTTTCATCCGACATGCTCTAAACAGTACAAACCTGTATATACTGAAAATCTAAATAGGGTAAAGAGACCCAACACTAAGTAAGGAAAGCAAACTAAAGCCACACCGGGCACTATCTACCACAGAGGTAAAACTATAAATTTCAAATACAGGGCTAAAAAGGCCCACTGAGAGAAACCGGACTAGAAGAATTATTGTTATTATTAACTCTAAATAGGGCTAAAAGGCCCACACAAGACGACTAAGCCAACACAGGACACTAACTACCACAAACTACTATTTCTATATTATAATTTTAATAACAACACACAAACTGTTTAGTTGAATAAGATCTAATAGAAAGAAGAAGAATTTTTATTAAAAAAATTTGCTATTTTTTCACCAAATGGTCTGAGCTAGCTGGATCACAGAGATCTCTCTTGCGTGGCAAACTAGATCTGAGGTAATTCCAGTAGTGCATTGTGGGATGAGGCTTGGTCTCGAGCTACTGGCAAACCTTGAGCTTTGCTATAGGCCGTGTCGGAGCAGAGGATCGGCTCCGAACCCATCAGTGAGAATAAACGGCGAGATCAGGTCCTGGGAATGTTGACACCACAGACTTAAGTACCATTGAAGTTTCCTCATATGCAGTCTTGCATATGGAATCAGTAGAATACATGAGGCCATGAACCCTAGGGATTGCAGTATTATTCTTGCAGATAGCTGTGTTTGTGTGGCCAGCAATTTGAAATTAGTTGTCAAATAAACCTGCTTTTCTGGAGTGAGGAATGCCATCTAGGAAGTTGTGTTCAAGCTTGCTCCCACGAATACAATCTTTTGGTTGGGTACCGGATGTGATTTCTTCTCATTGATGGTATACCGCAGAGAAGTTAGGAGTCTCTTTACAAACGTCAGGTGCTGAAGTAGCAATTCCTGACTGTCCGCCTGAATCAGGCAATCATCCAAGTATGGGTAAATTTGAATATTTCTCTGCCTGCCGTAAGCAATGGCTGGAGCCAGGCACTTTGTGAATACCCTGGGCGCAGTAGATAAGCCAAAGGGAAGTGCAGAGAACTGATACTGCATAGAGCCTGCCCAGAAACGTAGATATTTCCTGCAAGATTCCCTTATGGGGATGTGCAGATAAGCTTCTTTTAAGTCTAGGGTGACTAGCCAGGATTCCTTGGCTAGCATAGGGAGGAGCTGCTGGAGTGTAAGCATTTTGAATTTTGGTACCACCAGGAAGGTGTTTAGGGATGACAGATCCAGAACAGGGTACCAAGAATTCTCTTTCCTGGGCACCAGGAACAGCCTGGAATAGAAACCCTGTCCCCTTTACTCTGTTGGCACAGGTTGAACAGCCCTGATACTGATAAGAGAAAGTACTTGCTTTTGGGCCTCTGTCCACTGGTTTTGGAGGAAGGTCTGGCAATCCGCTTGGGTTTGGCAGAGAGTGGAAATAGAATCTGCATCCCTGGGATACAATGTTTAAGACCCATCAGTCCTGGGTAACATACTCCCAGTTTTTTGCATGCAGGACGAGTTTTCCTCCTAGGGGCGCAAGCACTTGGGCATGGCTGGGAAGGATTAAGGGCAAGTCATCGTGAACCTTTTCCATAGGGGAGAGGCTTACCACTCCCAGTTTTTGAGGAGGGAGTACTCCATTGTTTAGATCTGTGCATACCCTGAAACTGTAGTCTTTGTGGTCTTTTGCCCCAGGGTTTGGGCTGAGAAGGTCTGGAAGGGACCAGTTTTTTGAAGGCCAATTCCTACTGAATCTAGGTGGCTGTACCTGTAAGAAATCTTTTAACAGTTTGCATGGATTTAGCTTTTTCCTCCATCTTTTTAATAACTTCTGCTTTAGAGCCAAACAAACATTTGTAGTTTAATGGAGCATCAAGTAAGTTTGCCTTGACATGGTCTGGCAAGATTTGTTCCTTCAGTCAAGCATGCCTTCTCAGAGGAGACCCAGTGACAGCAGCCCTGCAAGATGCTTCTAAGGCATCAAAACCACACTGCAAACTAAGTTTACCAACTTGGTTTGCAGAATGCATTAAGTCTTGTAAGTCCTTATTTTCTGCACAATCAGGAATGAACAACATTTTTTTTTAATTAGATCAATAATATGCTGCTGATACTTCAACATGTGAAACTGCCAATTTAAAGCCCTGATGGCAAGAGTTGCAGAGGTATAAACCTTCTTACCCCATCTGTCTAGAGCCCTAGAATCCCTGTCCGAAGGGATAGGGTTTTTGGCTGTAGAAGCCTTAATACCTTTAGATCCCTGGGAAATGGTCTCTGGATCCGCAGTGGGATTTTTAAAGAGAAATTTGTGAGAGTCAGGTACTCTGTAGTATCTGTCAGGCTTTCTAGGAGCAGGTGGTAAAGTATCAGGGGTAAGGCTGGATTCCATGAAGATATCATCTACAATATCCAGGACAGGGGGAATAGCTAGAGACCTATGCTCAGGCAAGTCTTAAAAATTCCCTGAGTCTCTTTTTGGACTGTGGGTAGTCCTGGCATTCCCAGCAGAAATGCTCTCTTAGGGTATGCAAGGTTTCACCGAAAGAAATGTCCTGGGGGGGGGGGGGCTGAGGGAATTGAATCCTTTGCAGAGTCCTCATAGGTAGATAAGGGTATGTCCTGGTAATCAGAGGGATCAGAGTCATTAGACTCGTGGTCTGAAGAATCAGAACAAAAAAGATTTTTGTCTTTTAGAGGGGGAAGGCTGGCTTCCCCTAATTAAAGTTATAAGGTCTTCGGCCATTCTAAGCATTTGTTTCTGTGGCATGGGAGCTTGAGAATGTGCTTTGGTCGTCTGTTTCCTAGGCGTAGTGTGAACTCTGGGGCCTGAGAAATTCAGTAGATTTAGTCATTAATGAAGTAGTCTGTTTGATACGAACATCGGAAGGTCTAAATACACCCTCAGAAGCCGGTGCCTGTACAGTGGCTCCGGACCCATCCAAGGTAGAGACATCCGCAGGTTCCATAGTCGAAGAAGCATCTCGCAGCATACCAGACTCCGAATGGGTCTCAGAAGAGGCCTGCAAATCTGTAGAAGTGGGTAACAGGGGCTGCGAAAGTACCTATCTGAGTACCGGCGGACTGGCGACTACCTTAACGAAAGCGTTGTCGGCAGTTTTGGATCTATGCGGTCTGCCTTTATCTTTGCGTTTCTTCAGAAGATTGGTAGTCAGATGGCTTACCGAAGCCATTTTGGAATACGGAGAACGACAGCGAAAGAATTTAGAGACAAAAATAGCCCAACGACGAATAGTTTGGGCACTGAACAAGGCACAAAACCGACAGCGAGGGACGTCGTGATCTGGGCCTAAACGGGTGACGCAGTAAGAATGAAAATCTCTATGAGGTATTTGCTCTCCACAGGCAAGACAATTAACTTTTTCCAACATCGGCTAGAGCCAGAAAAAAGGCTCTCCAACGGGGTACTTAGCTTTAGAAGACTTCAGGTTTGAAACTCAAAAAACTAAAATTTCAGGTAGCTGCCGACCGGCACTTGCGAATTGCTTCTGCTTCGGGCTCCCACACAGCAAGAAAAGCTGATGTAATGGCATTGGCTGCATGTTTTATACCCCTGACATCATTGATGAGGCAACAGCATCAGACACAGAAATTCCAAGACTCTGGTATTCGGGCCGACTGAAGGTTACCTGCAGGCAGATAACCCAAGTCTGATGACTGCAACAGTGAAACAAGAAGAACATCAGGTATACAGTAGCCTTTGGATATGATCGCTTGTACCCATTTGTCTTTTGCTATTTTTAGCCAGGCATTTGGGTACAGCGACAAGCGACCCCCGACTGCCTCCAGAGGTGGACAGACGGGCCTCCTTTCAGGAGCGCTTAAATGGCCTGCCAAGAAACATATCCCTGTCGCCTTGGTGTTGTGGACCCCCCCCCCTCTGCCGCAAGATCTGCGCCTTCCATTGTTATTTCTTCCTCTGCCCCTAGGGGAAGAATCACCACGTGCATCCGGAAAGGCACTCTGGGACTTGCGGAACCACATTGCCCCCCTTCTGGCCTTTGGGTTAAGGCCTGGTAGGAAGGGAAAAACTGACTCCAAAGAGGCAGAAAGAGTCTTTCCCTATTGCTCGCATCTGGTCAGAGTCTCTTTCACTTTTGGCCTGAACAAGGACGAGCCATCAAAAGGGGTATAAGATAAAGGAAGACTTCAAGGGCTCTGCAAACTCACACAAGCGCATCGAGGAATGCCTCCTTAAGGAGATTCCTGTACCTACTGCTCTACTTGTTCCATCGGCTGCATAAGAGATAAGTCACATGGAGGAGTTTACCACGGAATTTAAGGTAGAAAGCTGAAAGGTCACCTTGTCTGAAACCCCCGCAGCTGTAGAACTTTGGAGGGTATCACCTAGCTCTTTCAGGAGATCCCTCTGAAGCCTAGTAAAATGGGTCAAATAATTCAGCGACCTAAGGGTGAAGGAAGCTGATGAAAACATACGCTTTCCGTATCTGTCCATCGTGCGAGATTCTTTATTCGGTGGATGGACAGATGAAGTCTCAGACAATTCTTTTTTGGTGGCTGCAGGCACACCACCGGATTCACTTTAGATTATCGAATAACCAAAAACTCGAAACTCATATGGTCGAGACCATATAATAGAGTTTTTGAAAACTCGAAAATCTAAAGTGAATAAAAAAAGACAAAAACTTTAAATGCTTCTGCAGGGGGGGCAAGCCCCCCCCCACACCCCCCACCCCCTACTTAATTATACCAACTCTGAGATCGCACTACAGTGAAGAAAAGGGAAATCTCCCGATCTGCGCTGTCTGCAGAATCACAGAACGGGAGATTTCCCGTGTCCTCGCTGTAGTGCAATCTCAGAGTTCATACATGTAAGTAGGAGATGGTGTGGGGGGTGCAGGGGGGCTTGCCCCCTGCAGAAACGTTTAAATGTTTTTTTTTTTTTTTTTAATTCACTTTTAGATTTTCAAGTTTCCAAAAACTCGATCATATGGTCTCGACCATATGGGTTTCGAGTTTTTGGTAGCTCCATAATCTAAAGTGAACCCACACCACCATAGCATCTACTGGGACATGTTTTGTGAGGAACACTATCAGAGGGTGCTGTAATAAATTTATTTGGCCTCCTTAGAACAGGTTCCACAGATTCAGAAGAGCCCTATGCCTTCCGACTGACTACATTCAGGAGGTGGTCGAAAGGTGGAGTCACCCAAGAGGTGGAGGGGCGAGACCCAAAAGCCTCCAGGTACATGGACTCATCCTCTCAGAAGGGTTGATGGACTTCCAGCCACCTCTCTTTAAGGATCTCTAGGATGTCCGCAAAGGAGACATCCTCAACAGGGTGACCATGGGTACCCTTCTGAATCATCGAGGTCTGTATCTGAAGTGATGGACTCCTTAGAGCAGTCTGGATGTTTCCTCTTACATAACCTCTTCCAAGGGACCTCTTCAGAGGAGTACTCAGGAAAGGTTTTGGAAGAGATGATATCATCCAGTGAGGCATCTTGGGACTTCGGGTCTCCACGCCTGGGAGGGAGACATGGCAAAGAGAAAGGCTTTGGTGCTTTTGGGGGAAGTGTTTGGATCCGAGAGTGGAGCCATCTGGAGTAGCAGCACACTCCTCATGACCTTGAAAGCACCATGGCTCAGCTCTAAGAGAGCTCCCGGCTCAGAGGAACCAGAAGACCCCCCCCCCCCGAACCAAGGCAGTGTACTCCAAGGCCGATGGCGCCAAGCTCACCTGCTCTGAAGCCCCGAGAGGTAGATTCAGGTCAGACGATTGTTCAACTCTACTCTCCTCCTCTGATCCGATGGGGGGGCATCAGCTCCTAGACCACTCATCAGACAATGGAACCGAGGAGGTTGGAACTGAAGATCCTGGAGCAGGTCTCAGCCCCGACGGTTCCACTACAATCTGATCCAAGCACTCTGGCTCCAAAGCCACAACATGGGTCGGAGGAGGAATCGATGAAGGGGAAGTGATGGGTAACAGTCCCAAATCCTTCTGGGTCGGGGTCAACAGAATCTTGGCCAGCACCGGCGTATGTAACAGCCTCTTGATCACCCGCTCCACATCATCATCTGAAAGACTCCTGGAGGACCAAGAAGACTGGGTTAAGGATCTCACTGACTGCAGGATAGGCGAATGCAATATTGAAGAGACCGGTTCCAGAACTGGGGACCGGCTCCAATTGTGAAACTCTGTTGGCTCTGAAATAACTAGGGGAGCCAAAGAGGTAGCTTTTTCAGGCCTGAAAGCCTTCGGGTCCATAGATGACTCTTTTGCATGTTTCTTCGACAGTTCTGATGATGGAGCCATGGAAGATCTCTTTGAAGACTTTTCCGACCTAAGAGATTGAGACTGGTGAGAGGATTTAGAGGAAATCCGTTTCCCTTCCAGTGCCTCAGGAAAAAGGAACTTTCAAAAATCCTCTGGCAATCAACTTATTTTTTTCTCTCCATTAACACTCTGGAGCTGAATGCATGGCAAAAAAAAAGCACGACTCTTGCAGATGGACAGCACCTAAACAATACACACAACTGGTGTGTCCATCTGTCAAGGACATTTTCTGGCTGCATCAATCACATTTTTTAAAGCCTGAAAGCTTTGCTTCTTTAGTATCTCTAGACATGACTAAGCAACAAGTCAAACAACTAAGACCTCTACTAGGAAGCAACAACAAGAAAAACTTTTTTTTTTTTTTTTATCAACAAACTACAAGAAGCAAAAGTAGCCAGAGGAGAAGTCTCTAACTTAAACGACAGTCTCCTCAAACTCAGAGGAGAAGTCTGCAATTTAAACGACAAACTCTGCTCAGGAAAAATGGAAAGGGGAAAGTAGGAAAGCCCTCCAAGTTAAATGGGCTGAAAGGAGCCCTCTAACTCAAGAGGACTATCTAACAACAATGGGATAAGATAAGCAAGACAGTTTTAAAACAACAAAAGACCCAAAAAGCTCTAACTTAATTGCGTGTGGGACTGGGATAGGGTGAAAAGATAAATGGCCTAGTGAAAGACGACAGCCAGCAACAAACAGTACAAAAAAATCACAACGGACCTGAAAAGGGTTGTGTCTAACACACTGATACGAATTATCCAATAGACACACTAAATATTTAGAACAACCAAGTCTATAAATAAAGAAAATGATTTCACTTAGCCTGGAGCCTAGTAGGAAGCACCCGATCTTGTTTAGCGGCAAATGAGATCTGGGTAATCTTCTCAAGGCATGATGGGATAGGGTATAATCCTCGAGCCGGTAGAAGCTCTCGAACTTTAGTATAGGCAGAGTCAGAACAGATTCTCGGTTTCCAACCCATCCAGCAATGAATGAAGGTGAGATAAGGACTACATAACATCTGCTGTTTCTAAATTGTCTGATACCGATTGCTTAAATTATAATACAGTTAAAAATGGTTTACTGGAATGCTTTAATTTAACACTTGAAGCTTATAGAAAATTTTTTTGTTAGCATAGATGCAAGGCAGACGAAAGTGTGTGCGATTATATTGCCGAGTTAAGCACTTATTTTCATAAGTGGATGAGTGAGTGTCATATCACGACTTCTGAAGGGCAGGCTGACCTTTTGGTGAGGGAATAAGCCCTCAGCACTTTGCATGAGGGCATGAGAATCTGTTTGTCAGACAGGGGAATGCAACAATGCTGATGAGCTGGGGAAAAAAGGGGATCTCTACTTAGCAAGCAGGGCATCACTGCACAGGACAGAGATACTCAGTGCTCCACATGGATATATAAGGGATCCCATGGTGGGGACCCTAAGCCACCCCAACAGAGTCCACCAGTAACAGGGGAAGCAACTAGTTCAGGTAAAAGGCCAGGATCAGGGGTTAAAGGTTTTAAATGTAACCAGGAGGGCCATGTGCCATATATATGTCCACAGAAGCAAGGTGGGGAACAAAAGACAGGGGAGCCAGCAAGTAGGAATAACAGAATGCTAGTGTTAAGTGTCTGGAGACAACAAGGCTACAAACTACCACAAGATGTTATATCCTATCTTAGTAAACGGAAAACAGGCCACTGCTAAGACAGACACAGCCCCTGACCTAACCATTGTGAAGCCTGCAATGGTTAAAGAGGAGCACTACTTGCTTGGGCAGTCTTACTCCAGTCAGGACTTTAAGAGGGACCCCATTCCAAATATCTTTGGCTAGGATTCGCCTTGACTGGGAAGGCGGAAAAGGAAGTAAGCAAGCATGTGTGCTTGAGGATATCCCTGCAGATGTCCTGATAAAGAATGATTTTGATAATGCAGTACCTTGTGTGCATGCAGTTACACGTAGTCAAGCTTGGACACAGTGGGTCTGGTAGCCTGGGGGGACCCAGACGGACCTCACACTTGAAGCCAGGACTGGTGAGGTGGCTACTTCAGCGAGGAAGCTACTCTGTAGCAGGGAGACAGAAGGTCATCCACAGCTACTGGTGGGTACTGAAGTTCCCTTGGACAGAGTGACTGCAAGAACAGAGGTGAGTTGTAATACTCATGCTGACATGAGGTACCACTGTCAGAGGTTACCAGACTTCCTGTGGAAGGGGAGCTGGAAAGGGTTACAAAGAGTTGAGACAGGCTCAGATCTCAGACCCTACACTGCAAGGCTTGAGGGAGGTAGCTAGGGAGGCACCTGATTCTCAAGGAAAGGATTCTGTATACTGGAACAAAGGGTTGTTGTACAGAGAATGCACCCCTGACTAATAGAGGGTGAGAGAATACAGAAGTTGGTAGTGTCCAGAGCCTACTGTCGGGCACTCCTAACCATAGCCCATGACATTCCCTGTGGAGGTCATATGGGCATAAAGAGTACCAAGAGACATATTATGCAGAACGTTTATTGGCTTGGGATTGCAAGGAATGTAACAGGGTACTGCAGGACCTGTGAGCAGAGCCAAAAAGTAGGCAAGGCAGGAGACAATGTCATAGTTGCTTTGGTGCCTTTGCCTGTGATTGAGGAGCCATTTCATAGGATAGATATGGATGCTGTGGGGCCTCTCAGTATCCCAATTTCCACAGGGAAGACGTACATCCTAGTGGTAGTAGATTATGCTACCAGACACCCTGAGGCAGTAACTCTGTCCTCCACTGAGGCAGAGAAGGTGGCAAATGTTTTGGTAGATTTTCAGCAGGGTAGGTTTCAAAAGAGAAATACTGACAGAGGTGCCAATTTCATGCCAGACCTGCTGGCATTTCTATGGAAGCACTGTAGAGTGAAGCACCTAAAGACCACCCTCTACCATCCCCAGACTAGTGGTCTTGTGGAGAGGTTAAACTCTACACTAAACACCATGCTACGGGCATTCGCAGACCAGTTTAAGAGAGTGGGACAAATATTTGCCCCATCTGCTGTTTGCAGAGACAGACACCCCATGAATCCACAGGTTTTTCACCCTTTGAGTTGCTGTATGGGCATCAGGTGAGGGGACCTCTAGATCTGATTCGGGATGAGTGGGAGAGTGAGTGTGAATCCAACAAGGAGTCTATTGTAGCATATATGCTACACCTCAGGACAAGGCTCAGGGAACACATGGCTTGGCCAAGGAGAACCTGGTAGATGCCCAACAGCAGAAAAAGGTCTGGTATGACAGGAATGCTTGAACCAGAGTGTATTGCTGTGGGGCACTAGATTATGGTTCTCATTCCTTTCAGATGCAATAAGTTGCAGGCAGCTTGGGAGGGACCCTTCAAAGTGGTAAGGAAGGTCAGTGATGTTAACTACATGATAGAACTGCTAGGCACAAACTGTACCATGTTAACATGATGAAACCTTACTATGATAGAAAGGCCCTTGTGCAGAGTATCTGCAGTGGATGGCAGGATGAGTCTGAGGGAGATCTGGTGACTGATCTCCTCAGTGAGGCTCAGACTGGCACCTCAGTAGAAGGGGCAGTAATGTTCCAGCAGGTATCCCCTACCCAGGTTTGAGAAATCCGAGCAGTGTTACAGGAGTTTGGAGGCATGTTCACTAGAAAAACAGGGTGTATCCACCTGGCACAGCACCATGTGGCTACAGGACCCCAAAGGCCTATTAAGCAGGCATCTTATAGGGTGCCTGAGAGTGTCAGACTCTGAGGGAGGAGATTCAGGAAATGTTGGAACTGGGGGTAATCCAGAAGTCCAGCAGTCTCGGGCCTCCCCAGTGGTGTTGGTACCAAAGGAGGATGGCAGCACCATTTCAGTGTAGACTACATGAAACTAAATAGTCACAGAGTCAGATGCTTACCCCATGCCCAAGACAGATGAAGCCCTACAGCAGCTGGGTGGGGCTAAGTATCTTACCACTACTGATCTTACTAAGGGCTACTGGCAGGTGTCCTTGACTCCCAACACTACAGTGAGGTCAGCCTTTATGACTCCTTTCAGCTTGTATGAGTTCAAGAGTATGTCCTTTGGGATGAAAAATGCCCTAGCAACTTTCCAGAGGCTGGTAGACTGTATCCTAGCAGAAGCAAGAGATTTTGCCCTTACTTGGATGATACTGGCATCTACAGCCATTCCTGGCAAGAGCACCTTCAGCATGTCAGGGAGGTGCTGGGCAGACTGCAGAGGGCAAGGTTGACCAATACGCCTAGTAAGTGTCAGGTGGGAATGTCAGACGTATCCTACATGGGACATAGAGTGGAGAGTGGTAAGATCAGGCCAGAACCTGACAAAGTGGAAGCCATTCAGAAGCAGGTGAGGGGATTCTTAGAGACAGCAGGGTACTATAGAACGTTTGTCCCCAATTACTGTACAACAGCTGCTCCCCTCACAGACCTGCCAAGGAAGAACAGGCCAGATAAGGTAGTATGGACCCCAGCATGTGAGCAGGCATTCCAGAAGCTTAAAGGAGCTGTGGGAGCACCCCGTTGGCCAGTCCAGATTATAGCAAAGAAATTGTTGTGCACATGGATACTTCAAACCATGGGGTGGCGGCTGTACTCAGCCAGGTTTCCGCAGAGGGAGAAGAGCACCCAGTAGTGTTATATCTTAGCTGTAGACTCCAAACCATGGAGGAATGCTATGCAGCTGTAGAAAAAGAATGCCTAGCCATAGTATGGACACTGCAGAAATTTCAGTCTTATCTGCATGGAAGGAAATTCACTGTAGTTACAGACCACAACCCCTTAACATGGCTAGATCGAGCAAGCCAACAAACTGTCAAGTAACTAAGGTGGCACCTAAGGTTGCAGACATATGATATGACAGTGCAGCACTGCAGTGGGGTTAGCAATGCCAATGCAGATGGGCTCTCAAGACAGGGTATGGGGTAATGTATTGCCAGATAGGCTCATCCCTCTCAAGCAACATTTCTCAAGGGGGCACTTGAAAAATTAGCTAGAGCATCTTTGAATGGGGGGGGGGTTATGACAACAGGAGGTACTGCCAGCACAGCTAGCTGGAATTTTGTAAATTATATGTCATTTGTTAATATTCAACTGATTTATACAAGATGCTGGTGTTACAGATGTATTAGAACTGTATGTCATGTGTATACCAAACTGATTTGTACAGAAGTTTGTGTTGAAAAGGTATTTTTTAAAGTGTTCATGTTTGAAATGTATCCAGTGTGCCCTACTGGACAGAACAGAAATGTGCATGCATTATTGCAACTGTTTAAATGTATATGTTTTAACAGAGGAAACTGAAAATCAGGAGTTAACCTCAGTGTAGCAAACTTTAAAATATATCTGAAATTAAATCACTTTATAGGCTAGGCCATAAAGATGCTATCTCACTGGTTTGAATGCAGTCAGAGAGAGACAGTCTGTACTAGGAAGCTTTCTGTACTGTCTTTGGGGTGAACTAATTACTACTCTGGAAGTGTGAATGTATGCAATTGTTTTAGGACTTCCAGCATCTGCCACAGATCTAAGCAAAAGCCCTTGTGTGTGTGTATTTTTACAGGTAGGTGCTAAGCTCTGCCAACTGCCAGAAATGGGGGTTTGCATGGGAACTAGAAGTCAGATGATCAGAAGTGATGTCATTCCTGCAGGCTATCCCAGAGGTAATACTTTAGATATTATTTTGAGAAGCCTCTTGGTGAGACTAAGCATTCTGCATTCTGTCTTGGGCCTGACAACAATGAAGACATTCACCGCATCATCTGCCTTAAATTATCAGGGAATAGTATATATTTCAGATTCAGTCAGGAATATAGTGAAGCCTAGTTTAGATATTGTTTTTCTTTATTTGTCTGAGCCTGTCCTTCAATGTTAGTTTTAAGTATGTCCTGTGATTTGAACTCTGATGTCACTGTGAATATATACTTAACATTTTCTTTTTCTTTTAATATTTATTATTAAATTTTATAAATATAACTCAAATAACAAGGGGAAAGAGGAGACCCCTTGTCTGGTTCCTCTGTTCAAACACAACTTAGAGTGGAAACCCCACACACACACTTTCAGTTTTTGCCTCAGGTCCCTCATACACCCTCCTAATGAACCTTATACTGTGTCAGGAGATGTAAATCCCAGTTTACTCTGTCTAATGCTTTATCTGCATCATTGTCCATCAACAGTGGTATTTTCTAACATTCAGCTTCCCTTTGGATCATTATTCTATTAATGTTGCCAAAGGTTTGCCATCCCTCCACAAAACCACATTGATCTTTGTCAAATTTTGCATCAAGTTTGCCATTCCTTTAGCCATTACAAGCCAACACGTTATAATCATGTTTTAGAATCAAAATGGGCCTATACAAACCTGGATCTGATGGATCTTTACCATGGCTCACCTAATATTTCTGACTATTGTACTCTGTAGGGATTTTTTTTTTTAATCTTCCAACTCATTACACTCCTAAAACATATGTTCAGTTACAGCTTTCTTCTCCATCACACCTCTTACACTTGGTTTCTATCAATGGAAAAAATCTTTGAAGTCTGCTTAGGGTATAAAAATCCCTATGCAAACACTTCCAAGCAAAGTTCTTAAATCTTCTAGAATTTATTGTACAGTGGATATAAAAAGTTTACACACCCTTGCAAAAATGCCAGGTTTTTGAGATATTAAAAAATGAGACTACAATAAATCATTTTAAAACTTTTCCCACCTTTAACGTGACCTATAACCTGTACAATTCAATTGAAAAACAAACAAATCGGTTAGGGAAAAAAATATACAAAATAAAAATGTACAATAAGCTGGTTGCACAAGTGTGCACACCCTTAAACTAATACTTTGTTGAAACACCTTTTGATTTAATTACAGCATTCAGTCTTCTTGGGTAGGAGTCTATCAGCATGGCTCATCTTGACTTGGCAATATTTGCCCACTCTTCCTTGCAAAATGCTCCAAATCTGTCAGATTGCAAGGGCTTCTCTTGTGCACAGCCCTCTTTAGGTCACCCCGTAGATTTTTTATTGGATTTAGGTCTGGGCTCTGGCTGGGCCATTCCAGAACTTTAATTTTCTTCTGGTGAAGCCATTCGTTTGATTTGGATGTATGCTTGGGTCAGAAAAGTGAAATTTCTACTCCTCTTCATCTTCAGCTTTCTAGCAGATGCCTGAAGGTTTTGGGACAAAAGTGACTGGTATTTGGAACTGTTCATAATTCCCTCCACCTTGACTAAAGCCCCAGTTCCAGATGAAAAAAAGCAACTCCAAAGCATGATACTGCCACCAACATGATTCACCGTGGGGATGGTGTTCTTTTGGTGATGCGAAGTGTTGTTTTTGTGCCAAACATAGCTTTTGGAACTGTGGCCATATAGTTCAACCTTGGACTCATCTGACCATAACACATTTTCCTACATGCTTTTGGGAGACAATGTATTGGTTCTGCAAATTTTAGCAGAGTCTGGATGTTTTTCTGTGTAAGAAAAGGTTTCCATCTTGCAACCCTACCCCACAGTCCAGACACATGGAGAATACGGGAGATTGTTGTCACATGTAGTACATAATTCAGTACTTGACAGAAATTCCTGCAGCTCCTTCAGTGCTGCTGTAGGTCTCTTGGCAGCATTCCTGGCAAGTTTTCATCTCGTCTTTTCATCAGTTTTGGAGGGATATCCAGTTCTTTGCAACGTCACTGTTGTCCCATATTTTTTCCACTTTTTGATGGCTGTCTTTACTGTGTTCCATGGTATATCCAATGATGTGGAAATTTTTTTGTACCCTTCTCCTGACTGATACATTTCAACAATGAGATCTCTTTGATGTTTTGTAAGCTCTCTGCAAACTATGGCTTTTGCTGTAGCAGGCAACTGAGTAAATGTCAGGAAAATCCTACTAGGACAGCTGAACTTTATTTGGGGTTAATCAGAGTCTCTAACTGATGGCATATGTGTACCCAAGAAGACTGAATGCTATAATTAAATCAAAAGGTGCTTCAACAAAGTTTTAGTTTAAGGGTGTGCACACTTATGCAACCAACTTACTGTACGTTTTTTATTTTTTATATTTTCCCCCTAACGGATTTGTTTGTTTTTCAACTGAATTGTACAAGTTGTACATCACATAAAGGTGGGAAAAGTTTTGAAATGATTTCTTATGGTCTCATTTTTAATATCACAAAATACCTGGCACTTTAACAGGGGTATGTAAACTTTTTATATCCACTGTATACTTGAGAGCCATACACATGTCCTCTCATTGTTCTTTTGTAAACTGCTTTTCTAGTCTCTCTTCCCAAGCTTTCCTAACCTCCTATGACTGATTATAGTTGGCATACAATCTTTTATATGCCCTAATAACTATACATGTTTAACAGCAGCTTCTGTTCTAGATTAAGTTTACCAGGACAGACCTTTAACTTAAGGTTCCCTTATCCATTTCTTTTTGCCTATAAACCGATATGAATTCCTGGTAGGGAAGGCAGTCTCTAGCCTGCAGTCCGAATGTCTTCTTGGCCTCATACCACTATCACCACTCCCTCTCTAGTTACTCACTCCCAATACCTTGGCTCCTTTGCCAGTTTTCTCTAGTAAATTCCAGACCCCTCTTGCCCATGTATCCCTACTTGCTGTCATCCCTATGGCAAACTAGCATGTCTCCATTTTCATGTTGGCTCAATTCTTAGGATACTTTCTCCCAATTTCTGAATAAAATATTCTGTATGTCTGTTATTCTCCTTAAAAGAAAACTTCACCTTAGAACTAAAAAATATATTTCTTTTCATTCTAGCTTTGTTTTTCTGAGCTATTTTAACATCTCAAAAATCAGTAAGAGTGCTTCTTATAAAATGTTAATGTTTTCCACAAAATAGCTACAAATGGGGCTTGACACATCAATGTGATCTTGTTTTTCTTAAATTCTCTCTCTTTCCCTTAATCATTTTCAAGTCTGCTTTATTGGAATCATGTCATATGCAAAGAATTACTGGTATATTCCCATGACACTAACGTACAACAGGATTAGTGTCAGTCAGTGTCATGTTATAAACAGGACTGCCTTCTTTTATTTCGTGAATAGCTCTGTGTGCATCTCAGGGCTTGCTTATTGCATATGATGCTGTTACACAGCTGCAACCAAAAGAGAAGCTAAATTGCAGGCCTTTGTTCAAAGTATCTTTTTGTAATCCAAGATGAATTGACAGTCTCCTTCCCCTACACTTTACTGAGGTGTCAAAAATGTAAAGTGACAGCAGCTACTGGAAATGAAAGCACTGCCAGCAGTGGAATGACTGTTATTCTCTCAATCATTTATATAGATACACATGCACACATATATAGTAAAATGTGCGTTTGCCTGGATGTTGTAGAAAATGCTTTATTTTCATTTGTTTTATAAATTTACTTATTTTTATTTATTTCATATTTGTTAACCGGATTAGTCCATTTGAGTTTACAAACAAACCCATTTTCAGTGGAGACCAGAGGGGAAAAGCCCCAGCAAATGTAAGTAAAAATAAAGTGACAATATACAAATATTAAATAACCACAACACAAAATAATTGTAAAAAAGAAAAGGTTAACTATTCGCATTGCATTTAGTATGCAACTCATTTTTAGTTGAGACCCAAAGGGAAAGAGCCCCAGCAAACATAAGCAAAGATAAACATACAGGACAAAAACTATTAAAAACACTGCAAATACGAAATTAATTATAAAGAGAAAAACAAAGGAAAAAAATTATGAACATTAAGGGTTGCACTGATAGTAGTGGACTAAAATTTAGTACATATGAGAGTAAAAGCAAAAAGATAACAGTCGTTCAAAAGAAAGGGGGTGAGATAAAATAGTGTGGGGAATAGGAGGGGGGCTATAGTAGTACAGCTGAGGGTTTAGGAGGTTAGTTTAAGCAGAAGTTACTAAAAGAGGAAGAAAGTTAGGAGATGCAACAAGTTATACAGTGGGAGAGACTAAGACTACGTGTAGTCAATGCAACGGCATAATTTTAATTTAGTAGGTGGGATTTAAGCTCCTTTTTAAAATAGGGAAAGGAAAGGTTGGATCTAATATGGAGAGGGAGTTTGTTCCAATTTAGTGAGACAATGTCATGTCTCCCCCCACTTACTAAGTTTACAATAAATAAAGTACGGGAAAATCACTCTTCTAGAAACCTGACTCTTGATAATGACAGAATATTCTATTCCCCAGTCCCTGCAGTGGGAAGATTTTTTTTTTGGGGGGGGTGAATACTGTAGGAAATTATCGTTTTCATTTGTTTTATAACTGATGCTATGTTCTTTTTCTTCTTACTATGCTGTTCTGTAATTCTACAGCCATATATTACCAACTTTCTACTTCTTTGGACTGGAGCACAGAGGTCTTCTAGCATTGTTTTTCTCTTTTAATGTTACTCTGCTGCTTATGCGATTTGTTAATGTACAGCACAATCACTCTTCAGCAAAACTGACTCATTGGTAATGACACAAGTACTATTTATGCCTTGGGATTTGTAAGACCTAAAAACTATTACGTACCTTTGCAGGAAACTGCACTCTTGAAGGTTATAACCATCAGTGAAATTCAGCCATGCAGCAACTCATTCCTGTTTATTTACTAATATTAGATTACTAGGAAAGTCTGACTGGGTATGAGCCCATTTTCAGCAGAGCCCTGGGAGAAAAAGTTCTAAAAGTATCACAGGATGTTTTAAGAACAATCATTTTACAAGCTTAAAAAATGCAGTTTAAATAATTATACTACATCAGACATAATATGAAAATATTTAAGAACAGATGCAGTTTATATGAAAATTTAATATTTGGAGATATTTTAGCCAGTTTCTAGAGAAATTAAAGGTAAGCTAGTATAATAAAAACAGGAACTGCCAATGTGAAGTGAGAAGAAAAGCAGGATTTTGTATATATATATATAAAAGACAGAGAGGGAAAACCAGGGGAGAGAAACTGACAGAAGTAAGGGAGAGAGTGAAGAACTGGGGGGAAATGAGGTGTAAGGTATAATTAGGCACTTGTTCACATTTAGGGATATTGTTTATCCTAATGTCGAGGAGAACAGAGCCAGATGTTGGTTAGGAAGTCTTTCAGAATGAG
Source organism: Protopterus annectens (assembly GCF_019279795.1). Classification (NCBI taxonomy): domain Eukaryota; kingdom Metazoa; phylum Chordata; order Ceratodontiformes; family Protopteridae; genus Protopterus; species Protopterus annectens. The sequence continues at coordinate 651,278,970 of NC_056733.1, read as the reverse complement.
TTGAAAGATGGGAAGGAGGATATTAACCTGATGTATACAGACAAGGAGTTCCAGGCCTTAACATGGTGTGAGTACAGACAATGCCCAACATATTTCATAGGTTTGAGGACAGACAGCAGTTTTTGGTCATCGAGTTGTGTAGAATGCTATTTAATGTTGGATAAGCAGATGGATTCAGGATAATTTTAAAAGATAGTAAGCTTTGCATAGGTTAGCTGATGGGTAGTTCTAACCAATTTAGGCTTCAGTGCTTTACAGAGGTAGGTTTTGAAAGGGGTATTTGCTGCAAATTTTGTAGCATTGTTCAAGTTTTGATTTTTGTGATGCTTGGAGTTTAGTAAAGATAGGAGCATCATAAAGAAGTGTGGAAGAGGGACTGGCACAATGGTTACGGTCTTTACCTCACAGATAAAAGGTAAAGGATTTGATTCTGAGTGGGGGTATTATTGACTAGGCTTGTAATAGTCTGCAGACTGATAGCCTAGTATTCACCTATGTACCTAAGCAGTGTCAAGTGTAGTCCACTGTTCCACTAACTGAACTTACGATGTCTGGCAGTAAGTGCAGAGAACTACAATTCTGCTTTAAGCGCTAACAGTACATGGTTTGAATCTTTCCATCTTCATTTTTCTAGTAAGTGACCTTCAACAAGTCACTTAACCAAGCAGTGCTTTGGGACTATAGGGAATTTGGGCTAGAACTCCCTATTGGTCTCCTGGACTGCATGCACAGCAACATTAAGAACCTCTGCTCTTACCCCTGTATTTCCCTTTCAGTACATATGACAATTATCACAGTACTGTTTCTATGTTATGCTTCTGCAGTCTGTTATTAGCTATATTGGCTGTGAATTTCCGCTAGTGTCCAAAAAAAATCATAGCTTTTCAGTCCATGTTAATCTTTTCTGTAATATTTCCCCAGTCACAACTGCAGTGATAAAGTGCTTAATGTACAAAACATTTCTTTTCTGCAATGTCGTTTCCTGCTCCAATCCATTTCCAGACCACTTCCTCACAGTTGACTATACCATATTACATTGACATTTCTCTTGTTCAATTACTCAAATTTTGTCATCTGTATACGTTTTGCTCTTTGCATGTTTTCCCCAGTTTATTGCCTGCAAAGCAGCTCTGTAATCATCTCATATCAAATGACGTGCGCAGCTACTTTAGCAACCCTTACTGCTACTAAATATGACACTGCCCACACACTAATATGTCACTCTACCCCTGGCAAACTCCACAATTATTTGACTATAAAACGCTGATTTTATGGTCCATTACACTTTTTTGTCGGATACATTTTGACATCGGATGCAAGTATTTTTTTTTTTTTACCTCAGTCAGTACAAGTTAAAGAAAATAAGGCTGGCCATGATTTGACAAACAGATGGCTGCCCCTATTTTAATGCAAGTGTACTTTTTTTTTCACACAGAATTTCTTTATATTGTGTAACAGCTGAATTGTACTTTCTTTGAAAAAAAAGTTTTATGTATTCACCATAACGTTCTGTGTTGCCCATTTTCATTCTTCCTCAACAGTTGGGTTTGGATCTGACCTTCGGATCCAACTCTGCCACTTTTTACAGCTCGTGGCTACTGGAAACTCTCAAGTGCTTCCCTTACCCATAATGCTCTGTTTCCCCTTACATACCTCACACTAGGTTTGCTTGCCTTAATTCTTCATAGGAATATTACAACACTAGTATAAGAAACCAATACCTGAAGCTCTAAGGAACGAACACTGGTTCCCTTATCTTTTCATTCTTCCAGAAGTCAAACTAAATGGGAGAGGGATGGAGAGAGGGGAGTTGAGGAAGAATGAAAATGGACAACACAGATGGAGCATTATCTTGAGTACATAACTTCTTTGTCTGATATTATCAATTTTCATTCATTCCTCAACATTTGGGACAGAGTCGCCAGCTACCTGAATCCCTGGGAGGACTAAGAATGGATACTTCTGAGCACTGTTGAATTGAAAGCTGCTATTCTCCTCAAGAACAGATTCAATCTGTAATGAGTAATAAAGGTAGGAGGATTAGCCCAAGTTGCAGGTGTACATATACTGTCCATGGAAGACCTGGATAAAAGTCTTGATGATGTTGCCATGGACCTGGTTGAATGGGCTCTCAAAGGTTTTAGCAAAGGCAAGCCTAGTTTATTATAAAACCAAGGCCACGCAATCAGTCAACCATTTGGCTAAAGTTACTTTTGCAATTGGCTTGCCTAATTTCGAGTTCGCAAAAGAAATACACTGATCTGCTTTTCTGAAATTCTTTGTTCTGTGCAAACAGAAATGTAACTGTCGCTTAATGTCCAACAAATATAACATGTATATACCTTGGTTTGTGAAATTTGCAAAGAAAAAGTACAATCGTGTACACACAACATGAATGCAGACGGAGTGCATTTACTGTTGCAGACCTGACAGTTGGGATTTCCTGCCGTGAAAGCCCTCAGCCGGCCCGACTACCAAAGAAACTTATTTCGACTCCCAGGCTGCAGACACCTTAACCAACATCAGTACACTTGGGTATAAAGGGAGTCAAGCATAGGTGAATACAGAAAGGGGGTATCTAACCCAGGGTAGCCTGGGAAAGTGCCCAAGGCTGTTATATTTGGTGATTCTAAGCCTACCTGGTATGCCAATGGGGTAGGTGGGAGGGAAAAAAGACTGCAACAGTGAATACATTCAAACATCTACATTTATGGTAAGTGTACACAACTATACTATGTTCTTCGTGTTTCACTTTTGCAGTCCTGGCAGTTGGAAAGACTCCCATAGCTTAAATGAAGGTGGACAGAGATCAAGGAGACAATAAGATCCCCTGCAGGACTGCAGAGGCAAAATCCTGCTATGGACTTAGAGAAATCTGGCAGGTGGTAGTGTCTTGTGAAGCTATGCACAGAAGACCAAATGGCTGCTTCCAGAACATCTCTGGTGGGGACCCTCCTTAAGGAAAGCTGTAGAAGTAGCTGTGGCCCTGGTAGAGTGAGGTCTAACCAAATCAAGGGGTTTCTTGCCATGATGGTTGTAGCAGAAATAAATGCAGAGTGAAATCCACTTGGAAATGGTCTGTTTAGAAGCCGGTTTTCCTTCAGATCTGGGGGCAAAAGTTATGTACAGCTGATCTTATTTTCTTAAGGATTTTGTCCTGTCTAGGTAGAAGTGCAACATTCTGTGCACATCCAAGGAGAGCAGCAATCTTTCTTCCCTGTTCTGAGGCTTGGGAAAGAAGGTAGGCAGATGGATGGTTTGATTCAAAGACACATTAGTTACCAACTTAGGCATAAAGGAGGGGTTAGTCCTGAAGGACCTGTCTTTATGGAAGATAATGAAGGGCTCTACCACCATTAGGGCCTGTAACTCTGAGACCCTTCTAGCTGAAGTAATAGCTAAAAGAACAGCAGTTTTCCAAGTGAGAAATTTTAAAGAAGCATTAGCTGCAGGTTCAAAAAGAGGCAAAGTAAATTTTTGTAGTACAATGATGAGGTCCCATGGAGGGGTGGGTTTTCTCCTAGAGGGCCTAATGTGAATGAAACCCCTAAGGAATTATTTCATGAGGGGGTGTGAGAAGATCAGAGGAAGAACAGGAATTTGAGCAGATATAGCTGAGGCATGCATTTTTATGGAGAAGTAGGAAAGGCCTTTATCCACTAGACTGGCCAGGTACTCCAAGATGGTCGAAATGATGGCTGAGCTTGGCTCAAGGTGGTGCCTCTGGGACCAAGAGGAGAATCTTTTCAATTTGGCTGAATAAGATTTCCTAGTGCTAGGCCTCCTGGATTCCTTCAAAATGTTTTGCACCTGTTGAATTAAGTTGGTGTAGCAGTTAGGTGTTGTGGGATGATCCAAGCTGAAAGGTTTAGTGTCTGCAGATTGGGGTGCACCATCCTCCCTTTGTATTGCGTGAGGTCGTCTACCCTCTGCAGTAACTGCATAGGTTTCTGATTGGTGAGCTGGAGAAGGAGTAGAAACCAATGTTGCCTGGGCCAGTTTGCAGCTATCAGGATGGTCTTTAGGTCCTCCTCTCATCTTTAGGACTCTAGGCAGAAGGGGGGGGGGGTCCATAAATGAAGAGGTGAGTCCATGGGAAGGAGAAAACATCTGTTCTGCATGCCAATGCCTATCTTGTCCTGGTACAGAATTTCTCCTGTTGAGCATTGTCCTTGTTGGCAAAGAGGTTCACCTGTGGGGTTCCCCATTTTTGAGCTATGCTGAGAGACATATTTTGGTGTAGGTGCCACTCGAGGGGGTCTGTCAAATTCCTGCTGAGGTGAACTGCAAGGGTGTTTTGTGCCCCTGGAAAATATTGTGCTAGGAGGTGAAGTCTCAGTGAGTGTGCCATCTCCCAGAATTGCACGGCTTGATGGCACAGGGCACAGGACTTTGTGCTTCCTTGTGTGTACCATGACTGTGGTGTTGTCTGTTTCTACTACCAGAATCCCTGGTATCCATTTCTCTTGAAGGCCAGTAAGTCTTTTAGAACTGCCATGAATTCTTTCCAACTTATGTGCCTCCTCTTGGTCTGGGTATTCCATAACTCATGGGCTTAGAGATTTTGGGTATGGGCCCCCCCCCCCATGCGATGTCTGAGGTATGTGGTGAGGGTTTGCCCCTGAAGAGAGATTTTGAAGGGCAAGCCTTGATTCCGGGTGCAAGCCTGTACCCACCATGTAAGCTATTGATTGAGGCAAGGTATCAGGCGTATTTAGGTGTCCAGGGACTGAGTGCTCTGGCACCACACATTCTTTAGATACCACTGAAGCTTCCTCGTGTGTAGCCTGGCTGGTGGCACCATGAGGATAGAAGATGCCATGTACCCCAGGATTCTGAGGAATTCTCTGGCTGTTATGCACTGTTTGTGCTGTAAGTTCTGAAAGTACCTGGTTAAGAAGGTGACTTTGTCCAAGGGGAGGAAGGGCCTATGGAGGGAATAGTCAAGGAGTGCCCCTACAAAAACTGTTTGGATGGCACAGTGATGGACTTCTTTAGGTTTAGAGTGAACCCCAAGGAGGTTAGGAGGTCCTGTGTGAATTTCAGGTCTGAGGCCTGTATTAGGCAATCATCAAGGTATGGGTAAATTTGGACCCCTTTGGTCCTGCAGAAACCAATGGCAGGAGCTAAGCACTTTGTGAAAACCCTTGGTGCAAAAGACAGTCCAAAGGGCAGAGCTGAAAACACAGACTGGAGCTTGCTCTGAAACAAAGAAAGCTTCTGTGCAACTCTGACATGGAGATATGCAGATAGGAGTCTTTTAGGTCTAACGAAACCATGAATGCCTGAGGGGCTAACATGGGAAGTAGTTTCTGCAGGGTCAACATTCTGAATGTTGATACCCTGAGAAAAAGATTTAAGTTGGACAGGTCCAGAATGGGACACCAAGACCCTTCTTTTATGGGTACTAGGAAGAGTCTTGAGTAAAATTATTTCCATTTTTGATCTTGTGGAACTGGTTCCACTGCTCCTTGGGAGCACAAAATTTGAATTTGATCCTGAGCCTGAATTTTCTGATTTTGGGGTACATCTGGGTATCCTGAGAATCTTAAGAGCTCTTTGAAAGTGAGTTTTCTAGCCACTGGTAATATTTAGAACCCACTGATCTGATGCAACACGGGTCCAGTTTTGATAGAAAAGGGACAGCGTTCCTCTTAGCTTTGGGGTGGGGTAGGCGCGGGTGGTGGAGAGTCAAAATGGCTCTCTGGCAGGGGTGGGTGCCCTAGAATTCCATTGCCTGTGAGATTCTGAGGTCCACTGCCTAGATCTTCGGTGCTTGTGGTCTATACCTGGGGGTTCCGACTCTGAGGCTTTTTCTGTTTGCTTCTAGATTGGGTGGGAAAGGACCAAGGTTTGGCCGGAAAACTACTGCTGAACTGGGGGGGGGGGGGTAGCACTTGTAGAAAGTTCTTTACAGTCTGCATGGATTTTGCCTTGTCTAGAGGTGCATCAAGGAGGTTGGCTTTTACATGGTCAGGGAGAGGCTGCTCTTTAGGCCAAGCGTGTCTCCTGATCACTGTGCCAGTGACAGCTGCCCTGCGGGATACCCACAGTGTGTTTTGTTACTTGGAAACCGGAATGGCACAGATCTAAAGGTTCCTTAGAAAGGTTTTTATCCTCTAAACCTTAGAGCTTTTGTTTTAGTTGGTCAAGAATGGTTTGCTGGTATTTGATCATATGGAACTGACAGTTGAGGGCCCTCCTAGTAAGGGTAGCAGAAGTGTAAGACTTTCTTTCCAAATCTATCAAGAGCCCTAGTTAGTAGGTAAAGGATTCCTAGAGGTACTGGCCATAGACCTCTTAGGGCCTGGGGTGACCACTTCAGGATCAGCAGTTGGGTTTTTGAACAGATATTTGAGAGAGGCCTGGACCCTGCAGAACCGGTCAGGCTTTCTGGGTGCAGGAGGGAGAAAGTTGGGATTTAAGGAAGCATCTTGAAAAACATCTTCCACTATTTCCAGAGTAAGTGTGATAGCTAGAGGTTTGCACTTGGGGAGATCTAAGAACTCCCTGACTCTCTTTTTAAGCTGTGGGTATTCTTGTGCTTCCCACTGAAAATGTTGCCACATAGCATGGAGTCTTTCTCCAAAAATAAGGTCTTCAGGAGGGGAAGGCAGAGGAGAGATCTTCCTCTGAATCGGATTCCTCATATGAAGTGTAAGCTGGGCCTTCTTCAGATGCAGGGTCCTCCAAATCAGACTCTTCTGAATGCAGTGGATCAGGGAGGTATTCAGGTGGGTTGTCTCTTTCTTTCCCTGGGGTAATATCCCCTGAAGTCTGTCTACACCTTACAAGATTAATGAGGTCTTCAGCCAGTTTGAATAAATCTTGTTGGGGTCCCTGAAAATGGAAGCCCACAGGCGTAGGCAAAGACCCTGCCAAAATGCCTTTTGTTGGTGTGGGTTTGGCCTTAAGCCTGGGAGTGTCTGACACCCTAGTGCTAGACTTTTTAGAATGAAAATGCACCAGAATGGGCAAAGGCCATGAAAAGTCTCCGGTTAGCAGTCACTCATTGGAAGCTGTGGCCTGCTGAACAGTCTAGGACCCAACCGATGAGCTGAAGATAAGAGCTGCAAGTCAAAGGGACTAAAGGCATGTCCGACTCCATATGGGTCTCGACAGACACCTGGGTCGCTGAATCAAAAAGGGGGCTGTGAAAGCACCTCATCTTCCTCAACAATCAAGTCTAGTAGGCTAATCAGGGGGCAAGTGAGTGTTGTCCACGGACCTAGGCTTTTGTTTCTCATCTTTTTTGCTTTTAGGTAAGTCGAGCTCAGGATGACAGGTGGATGCCACAGTACGCAACTGCACAGTTTTCTGCCTAAGAAAATGAGCCAAAAGCTCTGCTCTACACCTAATAGTTCTAGTGTTAAACCTAGCACAAAATTGACAGTTAGGGATGTCATGGTTTGAGCCTAAGCAAGTTACACAAAGCGTACGAAGTCTCTGTGAGGAATCTGTTTGCCAAAGAGGAGACAATTGTTAACGTTATCTGACATGAGTCAAAGAAGAAAGAAAGGAGTTCCCCAACGGGGTGGTTATCTTTCTGATGACATCTCTCTGCTGTGGGCCGACTGACGCACTTGAAATCTGCTTCGGGGTATGGCAGCAAGAAAAGACTGAAATGATGACACAGACTGGCTCCCTTTATACCAAAGCGTACGGATGTCGGTCAAGGCATCCGGCAGCCTGGGAGGCTTTCTTTCTTCTTTGACTCATGTCAGATAAAGACAACAGTTGTCTCCTCTTTGGCAAACAGATTCCACACACAGACTTCTATAAAAGGCAGATCATGTCTCCTAAACCTGATAGACTTCTTTGAAGCGGTCACCAAAGCCGTAGATGAGGGTAAGGTGGTTCACACAGCCTATCTAGATCTCACCAAGGCTTTCAACACCATCCCCCACTCTGGAATTATAGATAAACTCACTAAACTAGGTATAAATACCTATGTCACAAGATGGGTTGACAAATGGCTCACTGACAGAGCCCACAATGTGAAAGTAGCAGACTCTAAATCCAACTTCAGACCAGTGACAAGTGGAGTACCACAGGGTTCAGTCCTAGGTCCTCTCCTATTTGGTATCTACTTCTCTGAAGTACAGGCTAACACAGAAGGTCTTTGGCTAACAAAGTTCGCAGATGAATGCAAACTAGGAGCCATAATCAAAACTCCTAACGATGTGGACATCCTACAAAAGGGCCTCACTGAGACAGATGCCTGGTGTCAAAGCCATGGCCTCAAGCTCAATGCCAAAAAGTGCACTGTCATCCCTTTTGATAAAAACTCTGTACCCATGAACTACCACATAGGCGGTACTTAACACCAAAAGTGTGATAAGAGATCTTGGGACACAAGTGGACAGTAGTCTCTCCTTTGATAATCACATCGCCACAGTAGTCAGGAAATCCTTCTACGTGGCACACCTCATCACAAAAAGTTTCTCATCCAGGAAAAAAAAAAGGAGGTCATTGTTCCCCTCTACTCATCACTCATTAGACCCATTATAGAGTAAAACACCCCTTTTGGTATGTACCTCACAATACATCTACAACAACTGGAAAGGCCACAGAAATACCTCACAAAGAGGATTACCAGCCTCAAACAGATGCCCTACACAGACCGTCTCAAAAAACTCCAGCTTTACTCTGTCGCATATCGCCTACTCAGAGGCGATCTCTGCCTAACATACAAAGCTATGTCAAACCCAGACCTGTTGGACATGCTCCATTTAAAGAAATCCTAATCCTTCCGAGATACACGTTCTAGGGACCTAAACCTTGTCACCACAATAAACAGAACATGCTGGAGGGATAGATTCCTGTCCCAGAGACTTCCCATACTCTGGAACAAACTGCCTATCTATATCAAACAAAGCTCCTCATTAGCACTCTTCAAGAAAACTCTTGATGATTGGATGGGAGATAGGAAATTCACCCTGGGGATCACTTCTGTGGCTCTGCTTGACAGGGGCACAGGAAAATAATTTTCTTGGGTGGCAAAAGCCAGGGTACCGTTTGGCTAGGCTTATATAGGCCCTAGGGCCAATAGCCTAGTACCTACCTATGAAATACGTTTTTCTGGTACTCAGGCCGACTGAGGGGTTTCATGGCAGGAAATCCCAACTGTCAGGACTGTAATAGTGAAACAAGAAGAATATCTGGAAGATTAATGGACTGACTGATGTAGGATTCTAACACCACCTTTCGAAAAAAGAAAGTATTGGTTTGTAGTGTTACCCTGTCTCTATGGAATACTAAATAAGGAGGCTAGGAAGACAAGGCTTGCAGTTCAGAAAGTCTAGGAGCAGAAGTTATAACTGCCAAAAATACAGTTTTCCAGGTTAAAAACTTTAGTTCACATTTAGCTGCTGGTTCAAAAAGGAGAGCGAGTCAAAGCTTATAATACTAAATTTAAATCCCAAGGTGGAGTTGGATCTTTAAAAGGTGGTCTCAGAAGAAGAGTGCCTGTTATAAAAGCCTTACAAAGTTTTGAGGAAGCTAGGGTGGAATTAACTCCTACATCAAAATTAGAAATGGCAGCTAATTGTACTTTAACAGTTCAGGAACTACCCCCCTTCATTAAAGACTGTGGCCAGAAAGTTATGAGCCAGTTGCCCAAGTACGGAAACTCCCGGAATCCCTGCAGTCTCAAGTGAGCTACTACCGCATTGCATTGGTGAACACCCTGGGGGCTGTGGTGAGGCCAAAGGACAGTGCTCTAAATTGGTAATGACTAGCTTCTCAGCCGGAAGCGTAGCTATTTTGGGGATCATCTGTTCAAGATGTGTACTATCACATAAAAATGAAGATCTATTGAGCACATCCAGTTGTCCTTGTGCAGAAAAGGCAAAATGGACTGAAGTGTGACCATGTGGAACTTTGTACACTGAACTGATTTGTTCAGACTACTGAGATTCAAAACTGGTTTCTAGTCCCGTTTTCTTTGGCACTAAAAAAAATCTTGAGTAAGTTCCAGAATCTATCTGGTCTGGGGGGGGGGAACCTCTTGGATGACTCTTTCTAGCAGCTTTTTTATTTCTAGAGCTGCTGCTTTCAGGTACTTTGTTTAGTGATGGAGGGAATATGGAAAAAAGGAATTATATAACTTTTGGAAATAATCCTCTGCATCCATGTATCTTTTATAATGTCTAGCCAGGCTCTGTGATGCAGGGAGAGATGACCCCCCCCCCCCCGACTGTGGGCAATTGGGCCTCCTTTCAGGAGCGTTGACAGGGTCTGTCAGAGAAGGACTCTCTAGACCCCTGGTTATGTGGGCCTCCTCTGTCATGCAGGCAGTGTCTTCCATTAGAGGTCCTCCCTCTGCCCCTTGGGGAACTATCATATGGATCTTGGAAAGGACCCTGGGACTTTCTGAATCACATTTTATGATCACTTCTATGATTCCTACAAAACGATTTTTATGGGGTTAAAAAATGTACACCCACTGCCGACAGGGTCCTAAAATCTTGCTCACACCTGGAGGGTGTGTCCTTTACCTTAGGGCCAAAGAACTTCCAAAGGGTGCACTGACAAAGGAGGACTTGAATGGCTCCACAAAATCACACAAGCGCATCCAGGCATGCCTCCTAATGGAAACTGCCATCCTTGACGTACCTTCAGCCGCATGTGAAATGAGCCTCATGGACGAATTTAAGATCAATTGTAGAGAAGCCATCTGTGAGGTAATACAGCTCTGTGGTTTGGAACTACTGGTCCCAGAGAGGGATTTGGATAGCCGTTTAATCAAATCCCTCAGCAATCTAGTAAAGTGTGCCAAATAATTCAGTGACCTGAGTGCAGAGGTTACTGAAGCATATACATGCTTCCTAAAGCTGTCCAACAGCATGGACTCCCTGTTGGGGGGGGGGGGGGGGAGTGGACAGATGAACTCTGTTCCACAAGTTCTGTCTTTGTGGCTGTTGCTATGACCATGGCATCTACTGGTACATCCTTTCTCCAAAACTCTCTTCCTTTCAGTGGTGCCACAATCCGGTCTAGTTTCCTTTGGATCAGCTCAACAGAGTTGGGTTCTTTCCACACCCACCTAGAGATTAAAATCAGTGAGGTCATCGATGGGCAGATTCCCCCTGGAGGTGGATGGGCCAGACCCAAACGATTCCAGGAATAGAGATTCCTCTTGGGAAGGGTTAACAATAGACCAACCACCCCCCTGAGGATTTCCAGGATGTCGCCAAAGGAAACGTTACCAGGTGGTGATCTGGGGGACCTTTCCCCTTCATCAAAATCAGTATCTTTGGTGACCAACTCTTGAGGAGAGTCTAAGTGCCTCCTCTTGCACTTTCTCTTCTTAGGAACTTCCTTGTGGGGATGTTCCAGAGAAGTATCGGAAGAAATAAGTATACCCTGCTCGGTAACCTGGAGACTTTGGGCTGGCTGTCCCTGTGGAGTAGAGCGATGAGGCCAAAGGCACAAAGATGTATGGGATCCACAGGGAAGATCAGAGGGGAGTGGAACCATCAGTCCTCCAGAAGCATGGAACACTCACTCTACCACCTCAAAGGCAGAGCGCTCCAGGGAGAAAAGGCCAACGGAGCTGAAAAGATAAGCCTCTGGACCATCGGCTCCCTCAGACCCGAAAGCAGTCCACCAGAGGAAGAAGCCAGGGACGAGTTGTCCAATGCTGAGGCTCCAAGGGGCAAAGACTGCTCTGACAATTGAGTTGACTAACACCTTGTGTCTGACAACAATGCTTCGGCTCCAACATGCTCGGAGTCGTCAAAGAATGTACTGGAGCCAAATATACAGCAATCTTTGGATCAGACACAGACAGTCCTGAAGACATGAATCCAAGGGCTCAGAAACTACTGGTCCGATCGGAGGAGCCAAGATGGGTGGTGTAGTACTAGCAAAGCTCTCCGGACCCGAAGGGGTAGGAGCTGGGAGAACTCCCAGCTGAATGTGTGCGGAGAGAAACTTTATCATCCTATCCACATCAGCTTCTGTCAGGCTCCTGGAAGAACGAGAGGATGATGACACTGAAGGGGACCTGGAATGGCAGCATCTCTACAAAAAAGGGGATGGCACTTGGGGGGGGGGGGTTCGAGGGGCATGAAAATAGTAAATCTGCTGATACTTTACAAGAATTACAAGAAAAAAATATTTTCTGACTTCTCTAAATGTCTCGGATGTCTTTGATACTACATTTAAGTCTTCTTAATATATAAAGTAGTATAAAAAACAGCATTTACATTATAAAGTTTTGCATTTCAATACTGCAATGCTGCTTAAGTTTATCAGAAGATGTGACACACTGCCTTTGAACAATTAACTGTTCTAATTGCTTTGTTTTGCTATGAAAAGAATAGCTACACGAGAAGCAGCTGTGAATCAGTTTAAGTTCTGTTCCTCTCTGAAATAAAAACAGAGGAAAACAGTTTCACACCTCTGTCTTCTTTATAGCAGCTGCTGATCTACTGACATCAGCAGGACTAATTACCCAGATAAGATTGTCAGCAGTATCTTACATGGTAAACTGCATACTTGTGTGTCTTTGAGGTATGCCATGCAGGCAGAGACACATTCCTCTGCAAAATATTAGAGAAGTTAAGGTTTTAAAATGGGTGGGATTGCCCTTCCTTTGATTTCCAGGGCAAGGGAAAAGTACAGTTGAGTACACTTACCATAAATGTAGATGTTAGAGTGTAATCACTGTTGCAGTCATCACTTTTGGGTTATCTGCTTGCAGTAGCCCTCAGTCGGCCTGATTAACAAAGTCTTGGTTCCTGCGTCGGTTGATGCCCCTTCTTCCATGATGTCTGGTCGTAACTTCTTGCGGTGATTGACCAGGCTGTACGTTCCCTGCAAACCTTTATAATCTGTATCAGTGTAGACAGGCTGTCAACCTTACTGACCACTGCACTACAAGCATTCATTTCAGTACTTGCATATAGTATCTTGCTAGAGGCATTAGAGTTATGTTAGTTGCCACAGATCAAAAGAGTTTTAATGCCAATCTTGCTGGGAGAGAAGGGAGGGAGATGATGTGGGATGCCTGACTCTGTAAAGTGTTTATTCTTGTCCAAGGTAAGCTTGCAATTTGTGTCACCATAACAAGGTGAGCACGAATAAACTCTAGGACTTGAGTGAAGAAGAGTTGAGACTTGGTGTAGATCACTGTGACTTCCAATTGAAAACATAATTGGAGCAAGTAGTTCCTGGCTTGAATGACTAGAGACTTGGTGGGAGCAAAGAGGAGACAGTTGCCAAGATATGGAAACATCTGGAATCCCAGCAGTGTCAAGTGAGCTGCCATGCACTTGGTGAACACACTAGGGGCCGTGGCAAGGCCAGGGCTCTAAAATGATGATGGCTTGCACTGGAGGAGTAGAAATCTCTTGGATCATCTGTCTATTTTGATGTGAGAGTATGCATCATGAAGATCTGTACAGCACACCCAATCATTCCTGCATAACAGTAGAATGGACAGAATCATGACCATTCGGAACTTTGAGTGTTTGACATACTGGCTCAAACTGCGGAGATCCAAAATAGGTCTTGGGTCCCAGCTTTTCTCAGACACAAACCACCTTGATTAATTTCCAAGTCCTTGCTGGTTTGGATAACACTTTTGGCCAGCACGTTTCTATTTCTGTAGATGTTGCTTTCCTCTGACCGGATGGAATGCTGGGAAGTTTTGTAGATTGATTGGGAGGGGTCTACAGGGAAAAGGGTATGCAATAACTTCTGGATGTGATCCTCTGCACCCAAGTGTCTTTGGTGATGGCTGTCCAGAATTTCAGGTGCACAGATAAGCATCCCAGACTTTCTCCACAGTGCAGCAGTTGGGCAACCTTCCAGGAGCGCTGGTAGGGGTTCTCAGAGAAGAGACCTCTGAAGCCCTGGTTTGGTTGGCTTCCTCTGTCATGAGAGTGACATCTGCCATTGGAGTTCCTCCCTCCCTCCTTCCGTTGGGGGACTTGTCCCCATAAAAGTCCAAGGAAGAGCCTTGCAACTTGCAGAGCTACATCTTCCTACCACCTCTCTGGTTTTGGGAAAAGGTCCTTTGAGGGGGTAGAAAAATGTATTCCTATGACAATGTCTTGCTCACTCCTAGATTAAGGTTTCTTTCACCTAGGATCGAATAAGGTGCATCTATCAAAACGAGCATTGATAAATGGTGACCCGCGGCTCTCGAAGTTCCCTCTGAGGTATGGGAAATCAACCTCACAGAGGCGATCAGGGACGCTAGGGCAGCCAGTTGCAAATAAACTGTCTTCTTGTCCTCTGCAGACAAGGACCCAGAAAGGGTACTGGAAATCTCCTTGATCAAGTCTATCTGAAATCTTGTAACATTTAGATTAGATTAGTACTAGGCTAACTGCTCTTCTGGGCCATCTGAAGCCTAGCCAGTTACCCCATGTGAGAATCAAACCCTGCACCTTGTGTCTTTAAGGTAAGCACCTTTACCATGTCATTCTCCCAACATGTGCCAAATAGTTCAGTGACCCAAGAGGGAAGGTCGCTGATACATAAACTAGCTTCCCAAATCTGTCTAATTCTCCAGACACTATCTGGGGGACACACAGTAAAACAATGTTAAGAAAGTTCTGTTTTGGTGGCTGCTGCAACCACCATAGTATCCATGGGGGACCCTTGCTCCAAGGGGTTCTATGCTTGGGAGCAACCAGGTACTTATAAGGCCTTTTGAGGATTAACTCCATGACATCCGGATCATTCCAAGCCTGGTGGGAGATTAGGTCCACCATCTTGTCCACCAGGGGGACTACCCAAGACATAGTTGGAAGGCTCCAAAAGCCTCGAGAAACACAGACCATTCCTGGGAAGGAGGGTCAAAAATCAACCACATTTCTGTCTAAAAAGTTTGAGTATTTCTCAAGAAATGATCTGGGGAGACCCTTCCTCTACATCAAAGTCAGTGCCTTCTTTTAGGGATTCCTGTGGGGAATCCATTTGCCTTGTCTCGCACATATGCTTTCGAGGGAAGTTCCCTGGTGGGATGCTCCGGAAAGGCTCCGAAGTATGAGCAGAGTCCTGACTGAGGACGGTCTCCAGGCTTGTACTGAATGGCTGTCTCCTGATGGGAGAGAATGTATAGAACACGGGGGACCAAGGCAGACAGTTGTGGAGGGGGTGGACTTGAGATGGTGCAAGTATGCTTGACCACAGTGGCAGAAAAAGCTCTTTCTACTTATCTTAAAGGAAGAAGACATGGGAGAAAAAACTGCTGGCATGGTAGGAGCCAGAGACAACTTTCCATATACAAATAGACAAAAGGCTGATAGAGTAATAATTCCAACAGAGATAGCCATAAGATACCAACCTAAATACAAAGAATTTTTCTGCAGATGCTGAAAAAATTCTCTTCAGCATGTCTTCTACAATCCACCTCAGTAGGACGGAAGATGAACATAGTCCTGCCTCTCAGCTGTACTAAGATAGCTTATGGTGGCTGCAGAACTTTAGGATGTTCTATATGAAGACCCATGTCTCACTGTCCTGAACAAGTTAAACAATGCACTTCTTTTAATGTTTAAATGCAACATAAAACTGAAAAATATTAGCAAATTAAGCAGTCAAATAAATATGACATAATATATGTCTGCTCACCTTCTTTCTACCCTGTAGGTGACCTGCGTAAGGCTAAGACTTGAAGGACGAGTCACTGGAGGAACAAAATCTAGTGAAGTAGTGTTCTGTTACCGAGTTCATGTGCCCAGTCCTCAAACCAGATCAAGAGAGATGCCAAGAAGTTGAGAATCCAAGCTGTGAGATAATGTGAGATGATGAAAATGAAACTTTCTGTAGTCCCACATAGAAAGGCTAACAGGAAAAGGATTACAACAGCTGTGTAGTAGAGGAACCCCCCCGCCTTGTCTATTCTGTGGAGAACATGTCCACAGGAGTGAGCACAATCTTGGACAGCACTGCATAACAGTAAAACACACATGTGCAGAGTGCTCTTCTTTTTGAAAGGGGGCAGACTACTTATGTGCAGAGTCAAAATTCCAAAAGGGAACTTGAGCTCTGACACAATGCGACTTTCCCAGCATAGTCTTTTCTCCAGAAGAGGGACCACTCCAAGATCATGCACCAGACCGAGGTCCATTTGAAAATGGATCAATTTTTTTGCCTTTTGATAATAAGTGCCATAAAAATACCTATCTCGTTTCTCAAGAAGATGCATGGACTTCAGGAAAGCTTTGACAGAATTGAGAGCTCACGAAGACGGATGCTTTTCCAGCAGATTCCAGTAGCCATGGACCAAGGGCAGACCTTAAGTGAGTGAAACATTTTCCAGAGATACATGCAACATTAGATATTTCATCAGGGGAGAAAGGGCTGTGAAGAGGAAGTAGGGACAAGAGTCTGAGAAAAGTCACTTTGCATTACTTTACTGCTATACTGCTGAATACCTACATCCTGCAATTTCATTATCTGAATTAGCGACTCAATGGAATACATACTAATTTCTTTCCAAGGAAAATTAGTCAACCGATAGCAAATCTTTTCTATGTAATTTTCTTGAAGTACCCCTTTGACAAGGTGCTTGAGAGACTGACCAGATGCTTACCTCATTATATACAGAGAATATACTTCTTACAAAAGATCAGTCTGGTTCTGGACTGCATTCAAGGAACAGAAATGGCACCCATGGATATTAGGAACACTACATAGAGAAAGATACTGACAGAGGAGGCCTATATCACAATGTTTCTGGATTTCTTCAGTCTTCAGCTCCGTGAATATAGTATTATGAAGAAGGTTTTGCATGGGATGAGTCTAGAGTTCCCCAATCAACTGGTTCAAAAGTTTAACAGCTACTACAACAAAAGTTCTGAATTCAAAGTAGTACACAACTAGCATTAGGGAAAGTACAGTTGTGGGTAACATACTTGTATAACAGATGCTCAAGGAATGCTCACTGCAATTAGAAATCATGAGGGACTCATCCCACTCACTTGCTTTCACTGAAGTCAGCTTTTTAAACAGCAGTTTTGTACTCCCTATGAAGGCTTATAAGGTAGTTTCTTCAGTTATTTGAAGAATAAAAATAACAAAACACCAGTTCACAAATGAACAGTCGTCAGGCTGAAGCAAGCAGCAGTTATTTGGCCCAAAAAAAAAAAAAAAAAGGAGAAAGGGAGAAACTGACTGTGCCATGATATAAGCTACATAAACAAAAACATCTAAAACATAAACAAGAGGTTAACAGGTGTGAACTCAAAAAAAAAAAAAAAACTTAACTACATACAGTCCTCTGAGGGAATAAAGGAAAGGTAGCTTTACTGTTAAAGTAACAGACCTTCATGAAGTAGTTACTGCAAGTATCTTGCCCATAACTGTAAGATGGAGCGGCTAATTACGTTCTGAAATGAGTAATAAATAAATGAATGAATAAATAAACCTATAATGCATCTTTCTGACATCAGAAAAATGCAAACATTTTGGGGAAACAAGTCAATCGATCAACAGCAGGCTCTCCAAATCCCATCTTTGAACTGAAATACAATTTTTCTTTTTTTCACTATTCTGTGACCTTGGATGGGGTTATATTTAAGTTGGGGGGAGTGCAGGGGATGAACAAGGGCTGCCCCCTGGAAATAATTTACTCCATGGTTCCCTGTAGTGCTTTTGATAAGATCTGTTTTACACAACTAGCATTGAAGTTATTTGCTGTTGATTGATTGGAATTAATCCCAATTTTTCTTATGCTCTTCACAGATCATAGTGGCTTTAATGGTCACAAGTAGCACTAGATATGCAGTCCAGGGGAACCACTGAGGAGCCTAATCAAATTTTCCAGATGCCTAAGAGCACTGTTTGGTTAACTGACTTGCTCAGAGTCAGAGAACGGGTAAGAGGAGGCTGAAGGAATTGAACCCCAGACTGCAGAAAGCAGCTCATTAACATCTCCTAGCCTTAGTCTTTTGTGTCAACTGCCACAATGCAGTCATTATGATCTAGTCGCACAACGCAGTGCACACAGCAACCACTACAGAACAGTGAAGTATGTGACCAATACATTTCACAATGGCACACAAAACAGTAAATTTAAAGCTTTTAAAGCAGGTGCTTGATCAGAGATGTACATCATGTCTGGTTGTTGTGTGTGGTAACACTAAGCAAGCATCTTAAAACTTTCAATGCTGTAGAACACTTCACACTCTCACTTTTTTTTTTTTTTGTTTGTCCTCTGTAACTGGTTGCACACTGGGGCAGCTAAAGATACAACATTCTGAAAAGAATTATAATCTCAGACGGACAGCAAGTGGATTTTCTCAATGTGCGGAGAAACAGGTCGAGGGTACCTGCTGCCAACAGCATCTAGGTCTATTGCCAAACTGACAATGCTGCCTTGCCCATTAAATTCCCAAAAGCTAGGTCCCAAAGAATTTACTCCAAGGTAAAAAAAAACATTCTGAAATGTTTCTAAAGTGAAATGATGTCTGGAGACTGGCAGAATGCATGCATTCTATCAAGATAGATGGTGACAACACAAATCTTGGTGAATGGGCACAGCCTTTTATGGTACACTGCATCAAGGTTCCAATAAGCGTCACGGTAATCATTTAAATGAACTCTAAGTGAACTTTATTATGAGCACACAAAAACTGCTAAAGACTAGAGAAACCTTGAGCAAAGGTAAAAATGCTGTGAGATAGAGAGACTCCGGCCATTTGGAAATGTCATACACTCCTATTGCTTTTAGACCAAAAGATGAAAATGTAACCACCACTAACAGTGATTTTACAAGAAAATCCCTGAAAGGTTTATAGTAAATACCACTAACACAGATTTTACATAAAGTCTGAAAGATTTAGGGCTGACAAAAAGTAGACATTTAAGGGTGAGGGATGGAAAAGCTTAATTTGCATGTGGATTACCTAACTTGCATACATTGCCAAAATGTCACTTTATGAAGATGAAAAGCCTGTAACAAATTAATAAAGGACTGGATGATGCAAGCATCACTTTCTAGGGGAGCAGCAAACACATGAATACATGCTGTGTACTCTCTCTCAATGTAGACAGCACCTATCTACATGCAGTGCAGTGCTGTCCTGTACTAAAGGTCTTAATTCCTAAAGGATACTGCTAGTAAGTGTAGTGAAATAAGGAAGCCCAGACACATTGTGTATTCATGATGGTATACCAACTACTGAAGATATACAAGTTAAGGAGGGCAACACGAAAGAAAAATGACAGTAACACTAGTATGGCATCTTCCAAACACCACCCAATGAAATGGCGCCCTTCACAAGTGGACTGCAGTAGGGATTTCAGAGTAAAGCTCTCAGAATAACAGTCAAAATCAGAGAGATGAAAGCCACAACTTACCTGAGGAAGCCTGAATTTTAAACCAAGCCTGAAAAGAGTCTTTAGACCAATATACTTAGTTAACAAATATATAAATGAATAAAACATTCTTGCTTACAAAATATTTAATGATGAGTTCGGTCTTACAAGCAATCTTCAATATATCACTAACCACCAATTATCATAATCACAGATACAATAATAACTTTAACATAATTTATTTTATTTAACATTTGTTTACCAGGAAAGTCCAACTGGGACAGAGCCCATTTTCAGTGGGGGCCCAGGGAGAAACACTCCAGACCAGATAATCAAATGCAATGAAAGTATTAGGGCAAAGTTTATAACTAATATTATTCCTAGGGTATGGAATCAAGTCCCAAGCAACATAAAAATGTTTAGGAACTCCACAGAGCCTGACCACATCCCAGAAAGTTTACTTGGTACTAGAGAATGCAATTTAGTAAACCCCTTCGCCTATCTTACTAAACAGATGTCTATTCACCAGCTTTGCCTCAAATGTAGGACACAGATCACAGCTGACCATTACTTGATAAGTGAGAATCCACAGCTGACCACAGAAACTAGACATTCATTATTCTTACTGTGCAAAGCTATGGAACTGTGTGTTATGAAATTTTGTTTAGCGAAATACAACTTATCTCCTGCTTCTGGATATGAAACAATACAGATTTATTTAAGGAAAATAATGCCTTGAAAATCTGGTCATCTTTTTTCTCAGGAAATTATAGCCAACCTGGGTATGTCCCCTGATCTTAAGGCCTTCAACATGATCCTACACATAGGAATTATAACCAAAGTCAGTGAGACTGAGGCAAGGCTCATGTAGTCCATTGGACTAATTGACTTTACAGAGAGAGAGATCAACTCTTTTCACTGACTGGGGTGCTACATAGCACAGTTCTTAGCTCACTTTTCCTCTACATCAGAAGCACAAAATGCTAACAAGTAGCTCTAACTCACCAAGCTTGCTAATGAATGCAAACTGATAACACTGCCCTCCCAGTACTCACACATAACAGCTCTCCAGAAAAGGTGGACACAGCTTATAGACAAGTACACAAATAATACCTGAATGTTCAGAGCTGAAAAACTGAACTAATTAACTTTTGGAAAGCAGGCGGCCCAAGATACCTACTGTACTAAAAGAAAACTATTACAGATAAATCCTGTTACTGTAGGATCTAGATAGGAATACTGGGATATCGCCTCTGACCAAAAGGATGCCAGTCTGGTAAAAAAGGATTTGTATGAGCTATGGTAACATTAAAGGGAATTACCAGCCACTCCAGGATGGTCAATATTCCACTGTACATCTCACTTGTTACTTGTTCAACAAGTCAGAAAAGTATAAGACCCTCTTCTGTAATTTCTTGGCCAAATACCAAGGGTCAGATGGCAAGAGATCAAAGGTTCCTCACTAAGAGTACAGACAGGTCTGGCAATGTGGGTTACTTAGACTTCAAAAGCTGCCCTCCCATCTTACTACCATGTCATCTCTTAAGGTGATATCAATAGTTTGTCTACATGACAACAAAAACCCTCTCCCCTTAAAGATTCTCTGTCAGAAGCATCCCAGCAGGATGACTAATACATGTACAAAGTCAGTCAAACTTAAAACAGCTACTAACAATGACAATAAACAATATATTACTCAAGAGTTCCCTTGGCCTTTGGAACAAACCTTCCTTACCCTTAAAAACATTGGTCCTTTCATACTTTTAAAAGGAAATGTGATGACTACATGAACACACAAAAGCTTCAGGGCAGGACAACAATCACCTTACTTGAAGAAAACCATGAAGCTGTATTTTATTTGTACTTGCTTAGAAAATTAACTGGACCATAAAAGCCCTGTTTCAGTCATAACCCAGTTAAAAATGTATTTATTATTTACTGACATTTGTTTACCGGAAAGGTCCACTGGGCTAAGAGAACCCATTTTCAGTGGAAGCCCGGGGAGAAAAGCTCCAATACATATTAACAACAGCCAGGGGGTTACAAAGTTTACAAGAATTCTTAAAATACATATATGTCAAAGAATAATAGATACAAAAGACAAAACGAACCAAATGTCAACTATAACAAAAGTAAAGGAACAAAACTAGGTTACACTAAGCAAGTCTGACAAATTAGAAAAATGGTACTACTTCAACTGCTTCAAAAAGATCATTTTCAAAATATGTAAGCATATTACAGGAATTAAGACCTATATGCTATATATTTATTACGCACAGTAATATTTTTGTTTTGGGGTAAGGTCCCAGTTCCAGCAGGAACACAGGCCTAAGTTATTTGCAAAACAAATGGAAGAGTACACAACTTCTTTGATTAAATGCATACATTCAAGTCTTCAAACCAAACATAAATGAATGTTTATCATGTTGAAATTTGTATTAGAATCAGTTTATGGCAGGTTTAAATGGGGTTTGGGTCAAGTTTAAAGAATTTCTTTTTCCTAAGTGGATTAATACTCCATAAGAAATATCAGTATTGGCAGGGCAGGAAAAAACATCAATTTAAAAAAAAAAAATAATGACATTTCAAACCCAGAAGAACAGTAAAAGATTTCATATCATCTGAAGCGCAAGCACAGACTAAAAAAAAGAAGTTATGTACTCACCATAACATTCCATCTGAGTAGTTAGACTTCATTTGTCATCAACCTGTGGGTTTCGGATCCGAGCCGGCAGGTTTCCAAGCTAAGATACGAGCTTCAAGCTCCCCCCCTTACCCATACTACACTGCAACCTCCTTCCAACCCTTAGATCGAGTTTGCCACCCACAGCGTGACACACATCAACCCAAGAGACATAACCTGACCTGATCACATAAACTAGGCTCACAAGACCCAAAAAATCTGAATCCAAGGACTACTGCAAACCACTAAGGTCAGGGGGAAGAAGGGAGGGAAGGCTTATGACAAATGAAGTCTAACTACTCAGATGGAACATTATGGTGAGTACATAACTTCTTTATCTGAAGTAGTTAACTTCATTTGATCATCAACCTGTGGGACAGAGTCCCCAGCTGCCAAAAACCTTGGGAGGCCCTTAAGGAAGGATATTCCAGGGCACTGCAGAACCAAATGAAGCCCTTCCTTTAGATACCATGTCCAACTTATAATGAGTAATAAAAGTGTGAGAGGAAGCCTAGGTAGCCGCTGAACAAATGTCATCCAGAGAAACCCTGAACCGGAACGCAGCAGAAGTAGCCACAGAATGAATAGAATGAGCAGGAATCCTGCCTGGTTCTGGTAATCCATGATCCTTGTACACCTGCAAAATACAGAGTGAAATCCATCTAGCAAGAGTCACCTTTGAAACTAGTTTCCCCAAAAAAGACTTGGCAAAGGAAACAAATAGCTGATCGGACTTACGGAAGGGTTTAGTCCTATGTAAATAAAAGAGTAGCTGTCTGTGGACATCCAGTAAATGAAGCTTGTATTCCCCTTTATTTTGAAAGTTAGGGAAGAATACTGGGAGATTAATAGACTGACTGATATTTGATTCCAAAGTGACTTTACGGTGGAAAGAAGGGTTCGTCCTTAGAGACACCCTATCCTTATGAAAAACCAAGTATGGGGGTTTCATACACAAGCGAAAAACAAGATGAAATTAAATGAAAATGGAGCTCCACCAGCAGAAAGTTATTTATTAACCAACAACGATAAATTGAATTGACCTAGGTTTCGTCACACAATGGACTTCTTCAGAATGACAAACGATACAAACAAACATCATGAATTTATACAAAAACCCCACCCTCCAATTAATCAATAAATGAATTAATGACTCAGTTTAAAAGCTCATTAAAAACAAATATCAGAGGCTAAATATTAAAAGACGTTACTGTAAACACTTGCAATAGATCACAAAAAAGTGACAAGTAAAAAACTGAATTAAAATAATGAACTATTAACTTCTACCCAATTCATATTTTAACTTGAGCAAAGGCATAATGGTTATGTAGTCATTAATACCAGGGTAGTTCTGTGCATCCAACCTAATTTGCCATTTCAACTCACATATATCCAAATGTGTGTCCAATATCCTGCCCTGTACGTCACCCTTAATTTTTTGCAATACACAAAACTTAAAACAATGGCTACTGTTACCAATAATGTGTCTTGCTAATGCATTGGTAGGCTTTAAATGCCTAATGTCTAAATTATGCTCTCTAATTCTCTCTCTAAAATGTCTACTAGTTTTCCCTATATAAAAGACGGGACAGTCCTGACATTTAGCCATGTAAACCACATTTTGAGCATAACAATCAAAATGTCCCTGAATGGTTATATGATGGTTATTAACCATAAAAATTTCACCTGTGATTAATATGTATTGACATATGGAACATCTTCCACATTTAAAATTACCCATCCTCCTGTTATTTGATGGACCTTTCGCAAGAGAAAATCTCTCAAAAACGTTTTTCAGAGATAAATCCTTTTTATATTTGCACGTTTACCAATTTTTGCCCCCACATTTTTATTCAATTTCAAAATATCCCAATTTTGTTAACCATCCATGTAATCCAATCAGCATCCATATTGTAAGTAGTTATAAAAAGTAAGGGAAAGTTACTCAGATTATGTGGTGTGATGAGCATGGGCTCACAACCATCTAAATTTTCAAAACTGAGAATAGGTTTATAAATTCCCATTTCTCTTTTATTCCTAATTTCATTAAATAATTCCCCACACAATTCCTTGGGATATCCTCTGTTCAAAAACAATCCCATCATGAAATGTAATTCCTCCACAAAATCCTGATGGTCGCTAACCATTCTGGCCGCTCGCACCATTTGCTCCTTAACAATGGCTCTTTTTGGTGTCTAGGATGCCAACTGTTGTAATGCAAATACGAATTTGAAAAAGTGGGTTTTCTATAAATATTAGATTTTAACTTACCTTGTGACTCCTTAGTTATCCTCACATCCAAGTATGAAATAGTGTCATCATTACTTTCATGTGCAAACTTTAAGAACCAAACTGTATTATTAATGTATTTGATGAATGCTTCAAATAGCTGTGTTTCTCCTACCCAAACGATAAAAATATCGTCCAAATATCGAGTGTATAATTTTATATACTTATTGAATTCACTATGAAAAATATAAGTTTGCTCCCAGTAGGACATAACATAGCTGGCATAAAGGGGGGCACAAGCGGCCCCATTGCCACTCTAAAAATGCCCCTCAAAAAATAGGAAATTGTTCAATACTGCCTCCATAAGTTTCACATACACATTAATTTCATCTTGTTCAAATTTGCCGGTTTTTGTCAACTGATGTTCCAACCAAAATAACCCTGTATCGAGAGGAATGACTGTGAATAAACTACAAACGTCGATGGTAGCAAAAATGGTGTTGTTATTGATTTTAAGGGCTTTTAATTTTTCCAAAAAATTCCAAAAGTCTTTTGTAATGTAGGAAAACTCATTCAACCCTAGTTTCATTTTATGGTCTAAATATTGACTGATAAAACATGTTTTACTTCTCTTGCCATCAACTATGGGTCTACATTTTACATTATCCAGCCCTTTATGGATCTTGGGTATACCAAAAATACCACTAACCACTGGATAAGGATTACTCAAACTCAAAATCCACTTCTGTTATTTCACCCTGTAATAGCATGTCCTCTAACATAAGGTCCAATTTTTGATGTGCAATATTTATTTTGTTGATACTAGTCTCTGAATAATTTTCATCCATAAGCATGGCCATCATGATACTGACATAATCGTTGCTGTCAACAATTACTACACCACTTCCTTTATCGGGCTTCATCATACGTATGTTTTTACATTTCCTCAATTCATTCAATAACCCATATTCATCAAGTTCAAATGGCCATGCTTAGTGGATTGTTTAAAATGTTCCCTAATATCTAGTTCACAAGCTCTTTCAAAAATGGCTTTCATAGGGTGGATTGAATTTGCTGGGTTTCGACAATTGTTTTTGTTCATTATGTGTTCCACCATCATTGAAATGCACTCAAATTTATTTTACGTGTAAATAATTTTAAATCAATAAGGGAGACAACCAAGTTACCTTTTCTACATGGGACGAACATAAAACCTTTGGAGAAAATATGTACATGCCTGGAATTGAAGGCAAGATTGGAATAATTGTATAATTTAAAATCATGCTTTTCATTTTCCAAAATAGCTGGTTGACTCAAAATATTAGTCTCTAGGTTTTCGATTGTATGTCCCTCCAAAATAGGTCCACTTGGACTTAAATCTACACTAACACAATTACCATACGCGGTTGAAACCAACCCTGGACTGTTTCCGTCAACGACACACTGAATACTGTGGTGTATGTCTTTTGCCACACCATTGTCATCATCCATCTTGTACTCCATTGTATCATTCCCCAAATTGAAAAAAAGTTTGTCATTGTTTCACAAAAATTCAGTACTGTCACAAATTAACATTGACTGTGTCATGTCCTTCATCTACATTATTCAAAGACACATTATTACCTGTTTCATCCAAAATGGAATGTATCCTTAAATTCAACAGACTACCAAAAGTGTTATCGAAATCAATAGTCTCATGCTCGTTTATGTTGGTATTAGTCAAAGTGCTGTTTGTATTAAAAGATGTTAATGTCCCAATACTTGAGACCTGCGTGGTCCCGTTATTACCTTTGCTATTGTTTAAAACAGTCTCACTGTAATTTGTGTCTAAGGCGCAAGGGCACACCAAAGTAAAAGATTCCGAAAAACAGGAAACCCTTACCCCAGTCTCGTTATGAACTTCCTTGTCCAAACATTTGTACCTCAACCCGAGAGTAACATCACTTACATGGGCTGTTAATGAGTGCATATTAAAATCTTTTACCTCCATTGTTGCCAATTCCCATTTGGCGGATTTTTGTTGGAAAACCATACTTTTGGCCAGGATCCTAGTCGACCATACACCCTCATGTCGTGTACCGGTTCCCTGTTTCAAAGTCTTTCTGATCATCTGGGTCCCTCCTCTAAAGGGCCTTCTGCCCGATTGGTTGAATTTTTAACTGTTTCACTCGTGTCAGATGTCATCTCATCGTCACTTCCTGTTTCCTCATTGGCTACGTGTTGGTGATTACCATGCCTACGCTGGTTACCAAGGGAATGCGGATATACCGTACCCGCTTCATATGTTTTGGTGTCCCTTTTGATTTTTGAAAGTTTTTTATTGTATAATACTTGACAAGTACAGTCCACATCATTCAAAATGTTTGTGTAGTTAGTATAATATTGATCAAATAACAAATCCTTCACTATACTGTCATTAATGAGTTCAAGTTCTTCCAAAAATGTCTCAATTTTCTTTTGGTTGTATTTCACCATGATATCCATAATTACCAAACCAGTTTTGTTGAATAGCTCATGCAGTTCAGTAACCATCTCAGGGTTGTCATTTATCCCATTCGGGTATCTCCACACACGTAAGCCTTTCGGCACCATTCCGAGCTCAATATTCCTAATCAAATAACTATTCTCTAGTCGAGAACTCCTCAGTTTAAATAACGTGACTTCAAACTATTTTAACTGTTCCGCTAGGGTCTGATTGTTATTAGCCACACGATAGTCTTTGACAAGAGTGTCATTTTTAAATACAAATGTGTTATGCTTCCAACGTTCAGTACTCCATCCAGTGTGGCCTTCCCCGTCTGAAACAGTTTGCACATTATTGCTATCCTTACCAGGTATAATAGTAATGGTCTGTCCGCCGGACATGTCCATACTTAATTAGGGTGGTGTGACTTGAGTCAAAGGTATTCCCAAAGACCCAAATACCTGTGAGTTGACAGCCATATGTTGTTTCTCCGTCAAAGACTTTATCTGAGCAGTATGCTCCTTTAGTTGTTCGTTGATTTGGTGCAACAAATCCACCACTTCTGCAGAGGAACTGACGTTCGCCATAACAAAAGACAAATACAACCGGGAACCAAGCACACCAACGAAAAACAAGATGAAATGAAAACGGAGCTCCAACAGCAGAAAGTAATTTATTAACCAACAACGGTAAATTGAATTGACCTAGGTTTCGTCCCACAATGGACTTCTTCAGAATGACAAATGATACAAACAAACATCCTGAATTTATACATTATGTATATATATATATATATATATATATATATATATATATATATATCTATATATGTATATATATCTATATATAGAGATATCTAGATATATATATATCTATATCTATATGTATGTATAGATATATCTATATATATAGATATCTAGATCTATATATATCTTTATATCTATCTGTATATATATATATATATATCTATATATATAGATATCTATATATCTATATATCTATATATATATATATATATATATATATATATATATATATATATAAACATACATATATATAGTATTAATGACTACATGACCATTATGCCTCTGCTCAAGTTAAAATATGTATTAGGCAGACGTTAATAGTTCATTATTTTAATTCAATTTTTTTACTTGTCACTTTTTTGCTTTTTTGTGATCTATTGCAAGTGTTTACAGTAACGTCTTAATATTTAGCCTCTGATTTTTGTTTTTAATGAGCTTTTAAACTGAGTCATTAATTCATTTATTGATTAATTGGAGGGTGGGGTTTTTGTACAAATTCAGGATGTTTGTATCATTTGTCATTCTAAAGAAGTCCATTGTGGGACGAAACCTAGGTCAATTCAATTTATCGTTGTTGGTTAATAAATTACTTTCTGCTGTTGGAGCTCCGTTTTCATTTCATACACAAGGCTTGAAATTCCGACACTCCCCTGGCCATGGTGATAGACACCAGGAAGGCTGTCTTCCACGAAAAGAATTTCAAATCAACTGACACTGCGGGTTCAAATGGAGGCGCAACAAAGGCCTGAAAACCAAGGTCAAATCCCACAGAGGGGAAGGATACTTAATAGGAGGTCTCAGCAAAAGGTACCTTTGATGAAGGTCTTACAAATTCTAGCAGCAGCTAGAGAACCTGAATTTTCTCCTACATGAAAATGGGATATAGCTACCAGCTGGACCTTCACAGTGGAAGAGCTGGCCCCCGTTGGAAAATTTGAGACAGAAATTCTAATACCGCTGGAATAGGGGTGGTAAAGGGGTCCAAATTTCTCAAAGACCACCAAATGGAAAAACACTTCCATTTACTACGGTACACCTTTTGGGTGGAGGACTTGTGTGACGCCACCAGGATGGACTTATGGGGGAAGACAGACTGGGAGTCCTGGCAATTAATGGAACTGGAGCAACCAAGCAGTAAGCTTGAGGTTGTCCAGATTCGAGGGAGGAATTCCCGAGGGATGACAAATGAGATCTGGAATAGGATCCAATATCCAGGGCGGAGCTACTAGATGAGACCGTAGGGCAAGGGAACCAAACTTGACGAGGCCACAATAGGGCTAGGAGGATAATCCTGCTCCCCAACCAACAAGCTTTCTGCAAGAATTTTGTCATGAGAGGCAGTGGGGGATATGCATAAAGAAGACCAGGTGGCCAAGCATGGACAAGAGCGTCTCTGGGGGCTTCCCCCAGAGGGGGAATCAGAGTGAAAAACTTGTTGCACTTCACATTGGATGGCGATGTGAAGAAATCGCAGCAAGGCTGACCCCAATTGAGGAAGATCTGTTTCACTATACAAGGGTTCAGAGACCACTCGTAGGGGAAAAGGATAGTCCTGCTCAGTTTGTCTGCTAAAATATTGGACCGACCCAGGATATGCATTGCTATCAGAAAACGGTTGGTGGAGATCGCCCATTCCCACACTCTCATAGACTCTTGACAAAGCGGAGAGGACCTGGTTTCCCCAGTTTGTTGATATACCACACCACTGACATGTTGTCTGACTGAATTGCAATCATTCCCAGAGGAAGAGAAGCATGAAGGGCCTGCAACGCTAAAAGGACCGCCCTCATCTCCAGAACATTGATATGCAGAACGGTCTCATTCGGGGTCCACGTGCCTTGAACAGTCCTGCCCAAGCAATGCCCCCCCACCCTAGACGGGAGGCATCTGTGGTCACCGTGGCTTGGGGCGGGGAAGCAATAAAGAGGCGTTCTTCTCAAAGATCCTGGGATTGAAGCCACCACATGAGGGGAAGCTTTGCACACCTTGCTTAGAGGAATTGGGATGGACTCTAAGGCTCTCAGAACTAGCTCTGCTGGGGGTGAAGAGGTCTGAAGAAGTGCCAAGACATGGAGGATCAGGTTCCGAAGTCTGTCTGGAGTTAAAAGTACCAAGGCCTGAAGAGAATCTATTCTCGCCCCTATGAAGTCCAGAATCTGAACAGGCTGAAGAGAGGACTTCACAAGGTTTATCATGATACCCAGTAAATTTGACAGCTGAAGGAAGGAATTTTTGGCTTGAATAAGTTGATGCCTGGAGGGGAAGGTGAAGAGCCAATCGTCCAGGTATGGAAAGACCTGAATGCCCTGAAGCCTCAGGTGGGCCGCTACAACTGTTATGACCTTGGTAAAACACCCTGGGGTGAGACCAAAGGGTAGGACCCTGAACTGGCAGTGATTGGCTTCTTGCCGAAAGCAGAGAAACCTCCTGGATCGCCTGTCCATCAGAATATGGTAGTACGCATCCTTGAGGTCTATGGAACACATCCAGTCTTCCCTCTTGCAAGAAAGGCAGGATGGATTGTAAGGTGACCATCCAGAACTTCTCCTCGGCAATGGACAGGTTCAACGTAGATAGGTCGAGAATCGGCCTCAAGTCCCCCATCTTTTTTGGCACCAGAAAGAACCTGGAATAGATGCCGGATCCGGACTGGTCTGGGGGGACCAGCTGGAATGCCCTTTTGTTTAGCAGTTTTTCTATTTCCAAAGCTGCCACCTCATTTTGAGCGGGTGGAACATCTGGGAGGCACCTTGGAGGTAAGGGACTGTTCATAAAAGGAATGGAATAAACTCTGGATATTATCCAAAGCACCCAGCGGTCTGAAGTTATGGACTCCCACTGAGCTAGGTGCTTCGAAACCCCCCCCCCACCTACCTCCAGAGTTTAACAGTCGGACAACCCCTCAGGGCTGCTGTGCTGGTCGATCTGAAAATGGTTCCCGTGACCCAAAGTTCTTCATTCCTCCTCTGCCTCTGGGCTGGCATCCACCTTGTCCCCCTCTGCCTCTAGGGGAAAAGGAGTCCGAAGCGTCCCGGGAATGCAGAGACTTCCAGAACCACAACTTCTTTTGCTCTCGCTGATTCCTGGAAAAGGACCTTTGAGGGTTAGAGAAGCGGATCCCGACGGCCGACAGCATCTTCCCATCATTCTCACTCTGGACTAGCGTATCTCGGTCTTCCCGAACAGGGTCGAACCGTTAAAAGGGACATTTGCGAAGGACTCCTTGAAAGGTTCTGAAAAAAAATCGCAAAGCTGGAGGTGGCCCGCCCTAGCGGCTCCCTCGTTGGCATGAGAGTAAGCGCATGGACATGTTGGTCACCGACTTAAAAGTGGCCATATGTGCCGAGAAAGAACGTTTATCCTTGGCCGAAATGGACTCCGGGGCAGACTCAGTGTACTCTTTCACGAGGTCGCGCTGAAGCCTGATCACGTGGGCCATATAGCTCGGCGCCCTTATAGCAAAGGTAGCTGAAGCATATGTCTGTTTTCCGAGTCGATCCATCCCCCTAGACTCCTTGTCCAGAGGATGGGCTGAGGAACCTCCTTCACCAGTTCCTTTCTGGTGGCCACCGCCACCAACATGGCATCAACTGGGGAACCCTTACCTCATGCAGGCTTGTCATTAGGAAGGCTCAAAATCTTGTCTGGCCGTTTAGGTATAGGTTCTACAGTGTCCGGCTCCTTCCAAGCTCTGGTGGTAATGAGGTCCACCAGAGGATAAGCCGGGGGACACACACCCAAGAGGTACATGGGCCTGCGTCGAATGCCTCCAGGAATACAGACTCGTCCGAGGAAGGCTTTTGGGTGGACCAACCTTCCCTCTGATGGAGGATTTCCATTATGTCTCTGAAGGAGACATCTTCAGGAGGTGATATGGGGGAGCCTTCCCCTTCCTCCAAGTCAGTATCTTCTGTGAGGGACTCTGGGGAGTCTATGTGCCTCCTCTTGCACTGGCATTTGTGAGGGACCTCCTCAGGGGGGCTCACAAACAGTTTTGTATTCCTCAAGAGGAACCATCTGGGGAGTATCAGACACAGGCTGTCCCTGGGAGGACTGAATGACAGAAGACACACTCAGCTGCGAGGAAGCAGGGGTGGACTCCAAGGAAAGAGCGAGGGGTCTTGAGCCTCCTGAGAGAACCCTCTCTGCAACGAAGGCCGAAGGGGAACGGGCTTCTCTGAAACTAGTAGGACGAGTAACCGTGCCCCTCGGATCCGATGAAGGGATTGGAGCCGAATCCGGTACAGCCGGGCCCAAAGGAATGGTATGCCCCGACCACAAAGGAGCCGATGACGCACTCATCCCCCTGGATCTGACAACCAGATCACGACTCCGACAGCTTGTACCCAACATAGGATCCGACAAACAAGGGCATGGTCGGCGTTGAGGTTGGAGGAACCATCGGCACCGCCCCCCCTGACGCCAGGACTCCTCGGATCCAGGGACTCTAAAACCCGGGAATGGATCAGAGAAGGAGCTATCTGGACAAACATCATAACTGAATTCCCCGCTCTGGTGGGAGGGTGGCCAGCAACACTCCCATCTGCAACCGGGTCTGTAAGAACCTTCTCACCACCTTGTCCATGTCAGCCTCCAAGAGGCTTCTTGTGGATCTGTAGGACGCCACCGACAAAAGCCGGGGGGGCCGATGCGAGGACGACCTCGAAGCAGGCCGAACCTCCTCCTCCGGCTCTGGGGAAAATGGCCTAGGAGCCTTTTCCAGGGTAGAAACAACTTTAACAAGGGGGCCTGACGGATCCGCTGGTCTCTTACGACCACTGTCCTTGTCTCTCTCTTTTTCCTTTTCTCTTTCTTTCGCTCTGTGCTTCTCCTTCCTGACCTCTCTATCACCCTGTTTGGAAGTGGGAGTAAGAGTCCTGGACAGGGGGGGAGGAGGACCAGAAGCTGGTACAGCCACAGCCCTGCCGTAGAGGAAGACGACACCAATTCTGCCTGGAGAAGCCCAGCCAAAATTAACTTGGCCCTGTGATCCCACAGAGCTCGAGGGTTAAAGGCTGCACAAATTTTGCTGCCCGAGGAAAGTTGGGGAACCCCTAAACACACGACGCACAGAGTGTGGTCATTGGCCAGGGACAGCTTATGGCCACACACTGTGCATTTGGAGAAAGTCAGCTTCTGAGAGTCCAACATCACAACCCCACAACCAGAGGTTAACGAGAAACCTAGGTAAACACGCGCGCACACACAGCAAAGGCGGGAAGGGGAGGCCTACACTAAGTAAAAATTACAAAGTTTACTACTTCACCTTTTTTTTTTTTTTTTTTTGAACAGAAACCCGGTGAGAGAAAAAAAAAAGGGGGCAACACTATCCACGCATACACAAATATTTATCGCACAATTAAAGTTGGATAAAAATCCCAGTCTACCTGCCTAGAGCTCAGAGATCACGTCTTGGCAAAACCGTGGCAAATGAGATCTGGGGGTTGGAAGGAGGTCGCAGTATAGTATGGGTAAGGGGGAGGAGCTTGGAGCTCGGATCTTAGTTTGGAAAACTGCCAGCTCGGATCCGAAACCCACAGGTTGATGACCAAATGAAGTTAACTACTTCAGATAAGGAAGTTATGTGGTTTGAGGTTTAGTATGAACCTTCAAGCCCATAGTCTGTGTCTATCTCCACAACTTGCCAATTGCAAGTCCTGGATCTAACCTCCAACTAAAAGGGGTGACTGGTCGAAATGAAAGACTCCAAGTAGACAAAGGCACACTGCTGTTAGCCTGTAAATATCCCTCCAGGGAGTCTGAACAATATGATTGATGGAGCTCTTGATGAAGTTGAGAGAACTTTGATAGGGGGAGTGGTCATGACACTTGTCAAAGACTGGAACCTCCAAATCTCAATGACGGAGTCAATGATAACAGAAGTCCATCGACTGTGGAAAAACATACTGCAAACTTATGTCGACAAGTGGCCTGGACAAAGGAACAATGAGCTTTCTCCTCAATCTCTCAGGTCCATACCATTAACTACCATCCTCTGAGAATTTTGAAGACTGTTAAAAATTAAACACAAATGACAACATCAACAGTTTATGTATTTGATACACACAACTGATAGATCTGACAGATCATAAATCACCAGTCTGCTTTATTCAGGCATATCATATATGCCTCCACCAGTCATGTGGAGTTAATATTTCTTACTGTAAAGATCAAGACAATGTGGGCTGATGCAGCCATTACCATGCCAGCAGACAAAGTCGATATAAGAGGATGAAGCTAATCAGATGTTATGTGACACCCTGGACTGAAGTTAAGATCAACTTTTTTTTTTTTTTTGGTGGGGGCGAGACAAGTCAGATGTAATAATAGTTTGCTAATACAAGACAAAAGCAACAGTATTTATTTTATTTTCAAACACGTTTATTGAATCATCACTTGTGACATTGGAAAATTTACATTATAAAAAAGTAATCAAACTGTATTAACAAATTAAACACTATACTTCATATATTGCTATATATCGTATAACCTAAGCTAAATTGCATAAATTATTCAATTCCTGCCAATTTTTTTAAAGAAACATCTTTATTATTAAACAATCACTTAATACATAAGAAATCATACATTTATAGAAATGAAAACACACCACAGACACAATCCTAGTTGCAAGCATTTTACATCACAAACCATACCAACAGACTCCCGGTTGCAAACATTATACATCACTTACAGTCCTGCCTTCTTTTAAACCTCATTCCTCCCCTGTATGTACTGCTCCCACAATTCACATTTTTTTCCTATGTAGTTTGCTCCTACCCTTTTCTAAAGATCTCAGTTGCAGCTGCTCTCTCTCTGTTACTAAAGTCACTATTTCTAATATAGTTGGTTTAGATTTTGATTTCCAATTTCTAGTAACTGCTTTTTTGGCAGCTACTATAATTAGACATGGCAAGGCCTTACCATGTCCAAGCAATTCTAATTCTGTATCACAGCTCAGAAAAATCATTTCCCTCATCACACCAATCTGCCTACCTAGCATCTCCGACAGTGCATCCTGCAGGAATCCTTAACGTCCGCCAATCCACCGCACTTCCAGGAAATATGTTCCCAACTATCTCTTTCTTCCCAGACACAGCTCCAGCATCTGCTGCCTACCCGAAGAAAAATTATCTGGAGTCTACTTGAGGTATAAAAATATCTATACAAACATTTCCAAGCAAAACAAGAGTTTGCATAATATGCCCTAAGAAAAAGGGTTTTCTAAGGTGGGGGTCTAGATAGGACAGGGGCCAAAGCACCACTCATATTTTAGCAGTAAGGCTGAGCTAGCAGAATGCATGTCGTACATCTGAAAAGATTACAGAATCCTAACTTGGATAAGTACCTGATGCTCACACACAAACAGTACAGGGATTTATTAGTTACTGCTGAGGTTTATTATAAAGCAGGTTATCTCAAACTTGCAGCCCTCAAAGCAGCATAATTCTGGGTAACGGAAGCCTCTATACCACATTTCTAGCTGTTCTGTTATTCTTCTTGTTTTGGAAACTGTAGCCCACTACTGTGTGTGCTGTCAAACCACCATCACGACATGGTCATTTGAGTTTGAGACTGAGCTGCGCCTAAGATTAAGGAAAAAGTAGAGACTTATTGATTAGTACTCAGCTGTACTCTGAGATGATAAAGGAACAGAAGCAGGCCTCAAGAGCTCCATTTTCAAGTAGGAAGATGGAAATGCACTTTAAGTTCTTTAAGGGCAAGAGTACAGGAACAGATGCCCCCCCTCCTCCCACAAATGAATTCTACACACACTTTTCATCACAACTCTCATCACTGTTGAAAATACAGTCCAGTGGGGAGGAGGTTTCAATTAAGTCCTTGTGAGAGACTTTAATCTTGCTAGTCTTGAAAACAGGAAGATATTCTGAACCACTGCCACCTTTGTATTTCCATTTCTGCGTGAAATGCAGATCTTCTAATGTCAACACTAGAAAAAAGTGGTCATGTGATCAAGGCAGATTTGTCAACAGTCGGCAAACCTAAGAAAACACAAACTAGATTCACTTACTCAGACGGCTATGAATAGGCATATCCCACAGCTGTCTTTTCTCCACATGCCTGCTTGGTCATCCTCTTCCACATTCTCCCCAGTAACTTCACGCTATGGAAGAGTCCATCATCCAGGTACCCCACTAGGGTTTCCTGCTCCCCCTGGCTACAACTCCCTCTGCAAGCACTGTATCTGGAAGAGTAATCACATACACTGGTGACTCACTTACACAAGAGAGTCTATCCCAACTAGTGAGTCAGTCGACTGCTTGGCAGGTGCTCATCCCTTGCCCTTTAACTACTTCTGCTACACCATCTGGCCTCTGTCAGTCATCAAGTACTTTAACAAACTAAGCTGCCTCCTCCTACTCAAAATGGACGATACAGCATCAGAGTCTCCCTCTTACCCTCCAAGACTAGGTTGCTAGCTGATAGCAAGTCAAATGGCCACAGACAGTCAGGGCTTTATCACTCTGTGCCATGAAGTTGACAATACACACCACTGATTACCACATCACTGAATGCTGAAAAGTTATCTGACCAGGTAGCACACGAATGCTCCTTTAAGTTTTCTCGAAACTTTAGATATTTAATATCGATCAGAGCTCCTGGTGATGGTGACTGGGAGTATCTCCTGATACTTTCTTTCCAGACAGACTCATTGGGGCATCCTTTGATGACATTACTTTCACTAATGTACCTGAACTCACAGGCCTACTTTATTCAGCAAAGCCATCTAAGAGAATTGAAAACAGACCAAGTTGTTCTTGTTTGTGGAAGACCTTCTGATGTATCTTGCAGGCTCAGAAGACACTACGTTGCCTATTAAGAACATTAATACTATTTGGAAATTTCAAGGTTTATAAAACAGAGGTAAGACACAACTGTTGATTAATATATAGTCCTTCCAAAGAGGCAGTCATTTAGCTCTTTCTTCCATTAAGGTAGTGAGAGTCAGTGAAATATCATGTTACAGGAAAATACAGGGAATTCTTGATTAACAGGAATGCCCAGCTAACAGAAAAGACCTACACCTACAGCAAGCATGGCCATCTCATTTACAGCCCTGACTACAATCTAAATTACCAAAGTTTGAATAGCAACATGGGTGCTGGAAGAGCTAGGAAGGGAAGGATAGCTGTGCACAGCTGGTGCTGGATTGCCTATCCTGGGAGAGGGAGAGGGAGACAAGTGCTACAGGACAGTCAATGGTCGCCATGTAAATGGAGAGCTGCAGGGTACAAAACTGTCCAGGACAGGAAAAACAAGCAATCCCAAGCTGGTGATGGCAGCCCTTGAAGCTTATGAATGGAAAAATGCAAAAGCAAGTGGAAAGCACAGGGTGACCTCTACTAATGTATTTGCACTTGTCAGACACCAGAATGCAATGTAAGGGCCTTTAACAGAAACTTCCTCACTATTAGGATGCTAGTAAAGGCAGAAATCGTTTCTATGGCCGTTTGGACGACAGCCCCTCCATTCAGATTGTCCATGTACTGGGGATGTCCCATTACAGTGAAAAACTGGGTTCAAGACACACTACGGAAGGCTTGATGGGATCGGGCACTTTCACCAGCTCGGAAGAGCCAATGTGAATGCATATGGTCCAGGTAGTACAATCTCTGCCACCAGAAATACAACTGCAGGAGCTAATGATATAGGTTAGAAACTTTAGTTAGGCAGAATCCTGGCTGATAACAGCTATTGGAAAATTAAGCTGCCTCAAAAGAGGGGTGGACTGGCCTCACCACACTTTAGAAAACACTTTACGCTAGTTCCATTGAGAACTCCTTACTATTTATATTTTCCTAGTTACAAAGAACTGCAGTAGAAAATGACAGCTTGAGCACAGACTTTTCTTCACAGCTTTTACAGATATAATAAAAGTCTACTAGAATGCCCCCCATCATCCTACAGTAAGTATCATTTAGGGAAGTACCATTTAGGGAGCTATATGAAGTGCCAAGTTAATGATAATGCCAAATGTAGTTATCTAGAGATCTTTCTGACAGTAGTTATTCTGGGCTTCACTCCTCCGCTGTACATTACAGTGAGAGGAATTAGATGATGGCTGCAAACTTGGAAAAAAGCAGAGGTTCGTTCTTTTCTAATCTGGGTGGAGGGAGGTCTCTACCTACCACAGTTTTAGATACACTCATATCAAGAGTCCACCAAGAGTTTCAGATGGTAGTTTTTTTTTCCAGAATTTAGTCAGGGCCCAGGTGTTACTTTTAAGAATACCTCTGAGAAAGGAGGGAACACTCAAGGGCTGAATCTCAAGGCAAGGGTTGGATTTCTGAAGTATACAGAGCAATGCTCCAAGGGTGCCATGAAACCTAACCTGCATACTGCCATTTTGGAAACCTGGAAAATCAAGCTAAGAATGTAGCTTACAAATGTATGGAGTTTGCTGCTACTCAAAGTTACGTGCTCCCCACAGTGCTGGTAATGAAGTCGACAATGTACATAATATGTCACAAAATATAAGCACAGCACGGCTCAATTGATCAGGAACCACGAAGCACTGCAGTAAAATTCTTTTATTGTAAAACCATACAACAAATAAAGACGCTGTTAGATGTTGAGCGCTTTCATCTAGTAACTCTAGATTTCTTCAGAACATCAAACAAGGTGTGTCATACATCTTAAATACCTATGTTGCCCGCCTTTTTTCCAAGTACTATTACCCAATTACATATATTTAACCCTTGGTATAACATATAGAGTAAAACCAACAATTCTGACTGCAATATTATAAAACTTTAAAAATGTACAATTTTGCTCAATTAATCAAGATTAATACTTCATGTATATCTATTACTATTATTTAAAAAATATATATATTTCACAAGACATCAAAATTTGATTCATAAACAATAATATAGGACTACTCTACCATAAATATAAATATAATTTATAATTACTACTTCTCAATGTGTTGGTGAAAGCCTATTGTGTATGCTGTGTAGCATTATTGTTTTACCTAAAATTTGATTCATAAACAATAATATAGGACTACTCTACCATAAATATAAATATAATTTATAATTACTACTTCTCAATGTGTTGGTGAAAGCCTATTGTGCATGCTGTGTAGCATTATTGTTTTACCTGTGTGAGACAAATGTACATAATATGTTTTGACATAATTTTAAAAAAATCAGGATATTCTGAGGGGTGATTCTTTTGAGCTGGGATACAGGATCTGAACTATCTAGATATAGTAAGGCCTTACTTTAATGCTACGGGCTACCAAAAAAAAATATATTAGAAAATGGAAATCAGTGTGTAAACCAGCTGTAGATAAAGTACTGGATATTGTAAAGGAGATGAAAGAACTAGATGTGGAGGTGTTTAGAAAAAGGAAGGCGTAAATTTCACATAAAAGTTTGAATTTGTGGAAACAATACATGTAGAATGTTTAGGGGATGAGTGAGGTTTAAGTGAAGGCAGGAAATGAACAATTTATGCTATGCTGGCTGAATAAAAATTGTTAAAATGAAAACTATGTATGATGCAGGACAATAATGGAAAACGTTACTATGGTCAATTTGCAATGAAAAAAAAAATATATTTATATATACTTATACATACATACACACATATTGCCATTTAAATGTTATGACTTAATAAAGATGTTAAACTAAAAAATGGCATTCTGACAGGTTTGCCTACAGTGCTGCATTTTTTTTTTGAGGATGATTTAGCAAAATCAAATAGCAGTGGAATCCCAGATTTTCATGGTTTGCCCTTCTACATTAGACTTGCACACAAAAATGCTCTTATTTCTTAAACTAGAGATGGAGGAATGGGAGAAAAAAAGTTATGTACTTATAATGTTCCTTCTGTGTTGTCCATTTTCATTCTTCAACTGTTGGGTTTGGATCTGATCCTTAGATCCGACTCGGAAGTTACTTTAGCTCGTGGCCATCAAAAAGCTCTAGAGCTCCTTTATCCATGAGGCACCAACCCCTAACATACCCCAGATTTCATTTGCTGTTTTACTTAAAGTAGGACATACAATATATTTTTCCTACAGAAGAAACTATATCTGGAGCTCAATATGAGGGACAGTGGTGTCCTAATATGATCTTGTTATTCCAGAAATCTTCCGAGAAAAAAGTTAGGGGCTGTTGGGTATGAAGTTGAGGAAGAATGAAAATGGACAACACAGATGGAATGTTATGGTAAGTACATATCTTTTTTGTAAATGTCAGTTTTCATTTTACCCTCAACTGTTGGGACAGAGCCCCCAGCTACCTAAATTCCCAGGTGGACTCTAAGGAAGGATATTCCTGAGCACAGCTGAGCCAAAGACTGCTTTCCCCTCAAGACCAGATCCATTAGCAATGGGTAGTAATGGTGTGAGGATTATCCCAAGTTGCAAACATACATATATCGTCCATGGAAGCTCTAGATAGAAACACTAAAGTAGTAGCCACGGACCTAGTTGAATGGGATCAAAGTTCTTGGTAAGGATAGGCTCAATTTGTTGTAAATAAATAATATGCAATCTGTCAGCCATCTGGCTAAAGTTACCTTTGCAACTGATTTGCCCAATTTAAAATCTGCAAAGGAGACAAATAATTGACCTGTCTTCCTAACTTCTTTTGCTCTATGTAAGTAAAAATGTAATTGTGTGGACATCCAATAAATGCAACATATATTCACCTTTGTTCATAAATTTAGGAAAGAAGACTGGCAGAATAATGGACTGGTTAATACTGGATTCTGACACCACCTTAAGAAGGAGTGAAGGGCTGGTACATAATGATAATCTATCCTTATGACAAATCAAGTAGGGAGGTTTAGAGGACAATGCTTGAAGTTCTGGAATTCTTCTACTGAGGTAATGGCCACAAGAAACAGTTTTCCAGGTCAGGAAATTAAGATCTCATTTTGCTGCTGGTTCAAAGAGTGAATGAATTAAGGCCTGCAGTACCAGATTTAAATCTCATGGTGGAGTAGGATCTTTATAAGGAGGTCTCAGTAGGAGAGTGTTTTTCAAAAAAGCCTTACAAAGTTTACATGAATCCAAACAAGAATGGTCAAACCCAATATGAAAGTTGGAAATTTCTGCTTACTGAACTCTAGTTGTTGAGGAACTAGAGCTCTCATTAAAAATTGTTGCAAAAAAGTCAAGAACACTTTGTACAGGAGCTGAGAAGGGGTCAATGCATTTCTGATATGCCCAAAAAACAAAACCTTTTCCATATACTTCTGTAAAGTTTTCTGGTAGAAGACTTACTGGAAGATAACAGCATATGACAGACAGGGGAAGACAGCATCAGTTGTCTGGCTATTAAAGGAATTGGAGAAACCATGCTATTAGATTGAGATGTCCGGATGA
Organism: Protopterus annectens; assembly: GCF_019279795.1. Classification (NCBI taxonomy): domain Eukaryota; kingdom Metazoa; phylum Chordata; order Ceratodontiformes; family Protopteridae; genus Protopterus; species Protopterus annectens. The sequence continues at coordinate 651,238,147 of NC_056733.1, read as the reverse complement.
ATCATGCCTGTCGGGCGACTTAAAAGGTCTGTATTCAGATCCAGAATCTAAGGTGGGTAAAGGAGATGAGGCTAAAGGAAGTGGAATCAAATATGTCGAGGCCAGTAAGGTGCAATGAGGATGATTTTGCTCTTCAATATGGCAGCTTTCTGCAGCAATTTTGGAATGAGGGGAGTTGGTGGATACAAATAAAGGAGACCGGAGGGCCAATCATGGAGTAGAGCATCCCCGGTGGGGGATCATGGCAAATAAGATGCTGTACTTGTTTAGGGGAGAAGCAAAAAGATTGCAGCAAGGCTGGCCCTACTGACAGAAAATCATTTCTGTCACTTTCATGTTAGCAGACCGGGTGTACATTATCTCATCGACTGCTTAGCTTGTCGAACGCCTAAATGTCAACAGCTAAGGGTCGAAAACTTAGAATCTCGAACGGGCAGGTAAGCAAATTCATCGAGAAAGAACTTCCAAGCCGTAAAAATGTGGGGGGCTGTGCCCCCACCCCCCCCTAACTAAATATACGAACTCAGAGATCGCGCTACAGTGGGAAACAGCAATTTCCCGATAATGGCCAAGCGAATTCTTTCCTGATAAAAGAATGTGCTTACCTGGCCATTCGAGATTCTAAGTTTTCAACCCTTAGCTGTCTATGTTTAGGCGTTTGACAAGCTAAGGGGTCGATTACATAATATTGACAGAACAGACCACTCATGAGGTAGCAGAATGGACCTGCTCAATTTGTCTATCACACTGACCTTCCCCAGAATGTACATTGCTATCAGAAAGCAGTTGGAAGAGAGAGACCATTGCCACACACTTAGGGCTTCTCGATGCAAGGGGTAAGACCTGGTTCCCCCTTGTTTATGTACCAGACTACTGACATGGTGTCTGCCTGTATCACAATTGTGTTGAAAGGGAGAGAGTCTTGAAAGGCCTGCAATACTAACAGCAACCTCTCATTTCCAGGAGACCGATATGCGGCCCTGGCCTCTTGGGGAGGGGGGGGGGGGGGAGTGACTTGGACCATCTTCGCCAGGAAGTGCCTGGCTTTTCCTGGTTAGGGGTCGCCACCTGTCCATTAATGATTGGCAGTAGATTTTTACGTACCGAGTTGCCAGCCCCGACGCACAACCTTCAACAAAGGTACGCCCATTCACGCAGGTCTCCACACAGAAGACACTCTAGCTGAGAATCGAACAGGACATCTTACTGTGAGGCGACAATGCTATGCAGCTATAATCAGTCTAAAACTTTACTGTTCTGTTACTGAAACAATACCAAATAAATGCGGCATTTTTGGGTGCTCTACCATAAGAAAATCATGGAATGAACAATTTCCTCCTCTTGTTGTTAAGAGGTCCAATAAATTCATTGTCATTTTAAAACTTTCATTAATAAAATTAACTGAAACACTTTTGCAAGAGTTGGAATCAATTAAAAGCTCATTAGGCTGTCTAATATAATCATCTGTATACATTAAAATGATTCCACACCCTATCTGCCTTCATTATACATGTTTTTTGTTCATTTCTGAGCTCATACAGAGCTTTTTTTTCATTAAGATCTAAATCATAAAACTTCTCTTTAACAGGATTGTTGACAGATGCATTTCCTGTTCAAGTCTCTAAAAATACCTGTATAGTTTAAGGCAGGATTATAAGTGCTTCTCTTCTTAAAGGACAAGCTAGAAAACTGACCAAAATGTTCAATGTCATTTAAAATGTAATGCACATATAAAATGCATACAAAAAGTTTTAAATCCTTTAAAACAGTGACTGGGTTACTTCAGTTAGATGGTGTGAAGCTAAACCCTTTTAAGAGCACTCAAATGAAAAGAATTCAACTCAAAATTACTCAAGTTAATGACATCATTGCTAGGGACTAAACTTTCTTGTTTTTTCCTTTTTCCTTTTAAGACTTTCTAGTGCTAGGGTGTCTGGCCTCACGTTTAACATCTAGAACCTGTTTACTGAGGTTGGCAGATTGATTGGGGATTAGGGAATAAGCCAAGCTGCCAAACTGAGTCTGTGCAATTGAGGATGCATGAATTCCCCTTCCCTCTGGGTCAGGAGGTTTGGAATCTGAGGAAGATGCCATGGTGGCAGTGGGGACAGGATGCGTAGCAAGGGGTACCAGTGCTGGCGAGGCTAGTCTGGGGCTATAAGAATTGTCCTTGGTTTTTCCTCCTTTATTTTGAGCAGTACCCTGGGGGTGAGAGGTAGTGGAGGAAAGGCACAGAATGATAGGTTGACCTAGGGGAAGGACAGGGCATCCACTTTCCAAGCCATGCAGTGATGCTCCCTGGTGCAGAATTTGCTGAGTTGATGGTTGGTGTGGGCGGCAAAGAGGTCGACCTTCGGGGTGCCCTATTTCTGAGTTATTAGGGTGAAGGTTCTTCAGTTGAGCTGCCACTCGTGTGGGTCCAGAAGATTTCTGCTTAATTGGTCTGCCAGAGAGTCGAGAGAACCTGCTAAGAATTGTGCTAACAGGTGGAGTTGCATGGCAGAGGCTGTGTGCCAAAGGGTCACGGCCAGCATGCACAGAGAGTAGGAGTGAGTCAATATACCACATTACAGTGGTGTTGTCTGTTTTGATCAGGAGAGCCGCTGGGGAGAGAAGGGGCTTGAAAGCCATCATCTCTCTTTGATTGATGTGCAGAGGGATTTGCTGTGGGCGCCATTGGCACTGTATGTACCTGCCGTCTAGGTGTGCACCTGAGGCATAGTCTGATGGGTTTGTGGTGGGAGTCTGGGTGGTGGGGGGGTGAGAAAGGTAGCTCCTTGTTGTGGGAGCATGCTGTTGACCAGCAAAGAAAACCTTTTTTGAGGCAAGGAATTATAGGTATAAGAGTCTCCAGGTCTTGAGTGTGTTGACACCAATGGCTTTTTAGGTACCACTGAAGTTTCCTCATAAGCAGTCTGGCATACGGAATGAGTAGTATGCAAGATGCCATGAATCCCAGAGCTTGCAGGATCTTTCTTGCAGATACCTGGGGTCTGGTGGCTAGTTGTGAGAAGTAGGCTGTCAGGAAATTTTGCATTTCTGGTGTAAGGAATGCCATCTGGGATGCTGGGACCAGCCTTTATCCCAGGAATATAATCCTTTGGGTGGGCACCTGTTTGGATTTATTTTCGTTGATTGTGTGCCCTAGTAATTATTACTATTATAGTTAGTAGTAGTAGTAGTTAGTGGTTAGTAGGGACTTTACAAAGGCCAGATGCATGAGCAGTCCTGGCTGTCTGCCTGAATCAGGCAGTCTGAGTAAATCTGGATATTCCTTTGTATGCAAAAGGCAATGGCTGGAGCCAGACATTTTGTGAAAACTCTGGGAGCAGTAGATAAGCCAAAGGGAAGTGCAGAGAACTGAAAGTGCTGAGATCCTGCCCTGAAACAGAGATATGTCCTGCACGATACCCTGATAGGAATGTGGAGGTAGGCCTCTTTTAGATCTCGGGTAGCTAGCCATGCATCCTTGGAGAACATGGGTAGCAGTTGCTGGAGTGTGAGCATTTTGAATTTTGGGATCACCAGGAAGGTGTTTAGAATGGATAGATCAAGGATGGGGCGCCAGTTGCCCTCTTTTCTGGGTACCAGAAAAAATCTGGAGTAGAAACCTTGGCCTCTCTGTTCTGCAGGAAAATGTTCTACTGCCCTCAGAGAGCAGGAAAAGGACTTGCTTTTGCGCCTCTGCCCACTGGTTTGGCGGTAGATCTGGGAACCCTTTTGGGGTAGGAAGGGTGTGGAAAGAAAATTTGTATCTCAGGGACACTATGTTGAGAACCCAATGGTCGTTGGTAATGGTGGTCCAGGTGCTTGTGTGTAAGGAGAGTTTTCCTCCTAGGGGTAAGTGAAGGTGGGCAGAGGGGGATGGGGGAGGTGAGGCATCGTGAGTTCTTACCATAAGGGGAGTGGCTTAAACCTCCCTGGTTTTGAAGTGGAGGTAGTCCACTGCTTAGATCTCTGCATTCCCTGTGGCTGCGGTCTGGGGGGTCTGGTTCCCCAGGGTCTGGGCTGGACTGGCTTATTGTGAGCAGGAAAGGATCAGTGCTTGGTGGGACATGCCTGCTGAACCTGGGTGGCTGGACCTGTAAGAAATCATTTAACTGTCTGCATAGATTTTGCTTTTTCTTCCATCGTAAGACCTCTTCTGTCTTAGTGCCAAATAAACTGTCTGTGTGCAAGGGGGCATCCAACAATTTAGATTTGACATGGTCTGGCAAGGGCTGTTACACTTAAGCCATGCATGCCTTGTAATGACAGATCCAGTGACTGCTGCTCTGCAAGAAGCTTCTAGGTCGTCAAAACCACAGTGCAAGGTGTGTTTAGTTACTTGACTTGCAGAATGCATTAACTCTTGTAACTCTAGATTCTGCACAAGCAAGAAAGGAAGACATTTTTTGTTTGAGGAGTTTCAGGGTATGTTGCTGAAATTTTAGCATATGGAACTGACAGATTAGTGCCCTGACAGCAAGAGTAGCTGAGGTGTATACTTTTTTACCCCATCTACTTAGTGCTCGGAAATCCCTATCTGAGGGGGTGGGATTCTTAGCAGAAGTTGCTTTAATCCCTTTAGGCCCTTGAGAAATTTCCTTAGGGTCAGCAGTAGGATTTTTAAAAAGAAATTTGTGAGAGTCAGGGACTCTATAGTACCTGTCTGGTTTTCTGGGAGCAGGAAGGAGGGTGCCAGGAGTCGAGCTGGATTCCAGGAAAACATCCTCCACAACATCCAGGACCGGGGGGATGGCCAAGGGTCTGTGCTGTGGAAGATCTAAGAATTCCCTGAGTCTCTTTTTAGACTGAAGGTAGTCCTGACTCACCCACACTGGAAATGCTCCCTTAAGGTATGAAGGGTTTCTCCAAAGGAAAAATCCTTTGGGGGGAGAGGCGGAAGGGATGGAATCCTCATAAGTAGAGAGGGGTTGCATGTCTTTTTATTCAGATGTATCAGAGTCATCTGACTCTTGTTCAAACAAAACTACAGGGAACAGTACAGTTGTGTACACTTACCGTAAATGTAGATATTCGAGTGTATTCACTGTTGCAGTCATTACATTTGGGTTACCTGCCTGCAGGTAGCCCTCAGCCGGCCTGAATACCAGAGTCTTGGATTCCAGTGTCGGATGCTGTCTCTTCTTCCATGACGTCAGGTCATTAGGGGTATAAAACATGCAGCCGACACCATTACATCAGTTTTTCTTTCCCCAGATGTCAGGTGCCCCCACAATGGGGAGCAATTATATGTTATGCTACACCTCCATCAAAAAGCAAATACACCAGAAAGCTTAGATACACATAACAAGAAGGAAAGGTAGAGCCAAGAGAAGTCAGGGGGCTGGAGGGAGGGTAACCAGGACTGCAACAGTGAATACACTCGAACATCTACATTTATGGTAAGTGTACACAACTGTACTATGTTCTTCGTGTTTCACTGTTGCAGTCATTACATTTGGGTGGATTCCCAAAGCTAAGGAAGGGAGGAGGAAGTTAGAGAGCATTAGGACCAGCTATTAAGCCCTGCAAGACTGCAGTGGCAAAACCAGCTCTGGATTTAGAAAAAATAGGCATGTGGTAATGCTTGGTGAAGTTATGTACAGAGCTCCAGGTAGCAGCTGCTAGGATGTCCTGGGTAGGGACTCCTCTGAGAAAGGCTGCAGGAGTAGATGCAGCCCTGGTGGAATGTGATCTTATCCCCTGTGGGGTAGGTTTTCCATGGTGCTTGTAGCAGAAATGAATGCAATGGGCTATCCATTTAGAAATTGTTTGCTTTGAAATGGCCTTCTACTCTGCCCCTGCAGCAAAGCCAACTAGCAGCTATTCAGATTTTCTGAGAGGCTTAGTCCTCTCCAAATAAAATTGTCTGTGCACATCCAGAGAGTGCAGTATTCGTTCGCCTTTGTTTTGTGGATTCGGGAAAAAGGTAGGCAAATGAATGGACTGATTTAGGGCCACACTAGACACCACCTTGGGCATAAAGGAAGGATTGGTCCTGAGGGAAACCCTGTCTGCATGAAAGATCATGAGGGGCTCCACTGCCATGAGGGCCTGTAATTCAGACACTCTTCTTGCTGAAGTGATGGCTAGAAGGAAGGCTGTTTTCCAAGAAAGGAATTTCAACTCTGCAGTAGCACCTGGTTCAAATGGAGGGAGAGTGAGCTTTTACAATACAAAGTTAAGGTCCCAGGCTGGAGTAGGGGCTTGCCTGGCGGGGGGGGGGGGGTCTTAAATTTTTGGCCCCTCTGAGGAATTGCTTTAGCAGGGGGTGAGTGAAGAGGGGTAGTTCAGTATTATAATAAGCTGAAATGGCAGAGGCATGAATTGTAATTGACAAGAAGGATACGCCCTTGTGGAGCATTTCTGTTAAGTACTGAAGAATATGAGGTAAGCTGTGCACCGTTGTGCCCATCCCCGGAGTCTGGCTCCAGGAACAGTATCTTTTCCACTTTTCAGCATAGGATTTTTTAGTACTAGGCCTCCTTGCTTCCAGAATGACATCTAGCACCTGCTTACTGAGGGATGCTATTGGAGATCAAGGAATTAGCAGGCTGCAAGATTCAGGGTTTGAAGCCGAGGGTGCAGAATCAGGCCTGCCTGCTGGGACAGCAGGGAAGGTGTCTGAGGTAGGTGCCATGGCTCCAGCAGTATCATACTGAGCAAGAGGGGGTATCAACGCTGGCGTGGTCAGTCTGGTGCAATCAGTATTGTCCTTGGCTTGTCCTGTTTGATCTTTAGCAGAACCTTCAAGAGGAGAGGCAGAGGGGGAAAGGCATAAACCGAGAGGCTTTACCAGGTAATGGACAGAGCATCCACTTTCCAAGCTTGACTGTGGGGCGTCCTTGTGCAGAATTTGTCCAATTGGTAGTTCTGAGGGGAGGCAAACCGGTCAATCTCTGGAGTCCCCCATTTGTTCCTCAAGAGGTTGAATATTTTTGGTTCCAGTTTCCATTCGTGTGGGTCCATGAGATTTCTGCTTAGGTGGTCTGCCAGCAAATTTAGCTTGCCTGACAGGAACTGAGCTTGTAGGTGCACTTAGTAGCTCAAGGCTGTGTTCCACAGAGCCAAGGCTAGTCTGCAGAGAGGGTACAAATGGGTTTCCCCCTGCTTGTTTATTTACCATATAACTGTGGTGTTGTCTGTCTTTACCAATAGTTGTCCTGGAAAGATGTGGTCTTTGAAGGCCGTCAGGGAATTCAGTACAGCTAACATTTCTTTTTGGTTGATATGAAGGTGCATCTGACTCTGGTGCCATTTGCACTGAATGTACTGCCCTGCCAAGTGAGCCCCCCATGCATAGTCTGATGTGTCTGCTGTTAGGGTTTGGGCAGCAGGGGGTAGAGAGAAAGGGAGCCCTTTGTTGTGGTAGCAAGCCTCTGCCCACCAAAGGAACTCTGTCTTTATAAAAAGGAATAATAGGAATCATTGATTCCAGGTCATGAGAATGTTGGCACCATAGGCTTTTTAGATACCATTGTAGTTTCCTCATATGCAGTCTTGCATATGGAATTAGTGGAATGCAAGAGGCCATGAACCCCAGGGCTTGGAGAATTTTCCTTGCATATAGCTGGGTATCTGAGGCCAGTAGTTTGAAGTAGGTTGCCAAATAAACTTATTTCTCTGGAGTGAGGAAAGCCATCTGGGAAGTTGTGTTCAAGCTTGCTCCCTGGAATACAATCTGTTGGCAGAGTACTAGGTGAGATTTCTTTTCATTTATGGTGTACCCCAGTGAGGTTAGGGGCTTCTTTATGAATGCCAGATGTTTTAATACCAAGTCCTGGCTTTCTGCCTGAATCAGACAACCTTCCAGGTATGGGTATATTTGAATATTTCTCTGCCTGCAAAATGCAATGGCTGGAGCTTGACACTTTGTGAAAACCCTGGGTGCAGCAGATAAGCCAAAGGGAAGTGCAGATAACTGATAGTGCATGGAACCTGGCCTGAAGCGTAGGTATTTCCTGCAAGATTCCCTTACTGGAATGTGCAGGTAAGCTTCCTTTAAGTCTAAGGTTGCCAACCAGGCATCTTTGCCTAGCATAGGAAGCAGCTGTTGAAGTGTTAGCATTTTGAATTTTGAATTTTGGGATTACCAAAAAGGTGTTTAGAATAGAGAGGTCCAAGATAGGAAGCCATAAGCTGTCTTTACTGGGTACCAGGAAAAGTCTGGAATAAAAACCTTGTCCCCTTTCTTCTGCTGGGACAGGTTGAATAGCCCTGATACTTAGAAGAGAGAGAACCTGCTGGTAAGCCTCTGCCCACTGATTTGGGGGTAGGTCTGTCATTGTGACATTTTTCCGTGGAGGGGGGTGTCTTACTGCTTCCTGCTTTGGAAGTGGGAGCCCCCCACTGCTTAGGCCTGTGCGTAGCCTGAGACTGTAACCTAGGTGGTCTGCTGTTCCTGGGTTTGGACTGAGAAAGCCTGGAAGAGAACAGAAAGGACCAATTCTTTGAAGGCCAATGCCTACATAGATTTAGCTTTTTCCTCCATATTTTTAAAGAAGACTTCTGCTTTGTTGCCAAACCGGCAGTCTTGGTTTAAGGGAGAATCCAGTAATTTACCTTTAACATGATCTGGCATGCTTTGCTCCTTAAGCCAAGCATGCCTGCTAAGTACAGACTGAGTGACAGCAGCCTTGCAAGATGCTTCTAAAGAGTCAAAACCACATTACAAAGTATGTTTACCAACTTGTTCAGCAGAATGCATTAAATCCTGTAATTCTCTGTGTTCAGCACAGTCAGGAATCAACATAATTTTCTGTTTAAGTAGTCCCATAATATGCTGCTGGTACTTAAGTATATGAAACTGGCAATTTAAAGCCCTAATGGCCAAAGTAGAAGAAGTGTATACCTTCTTGCCCCATCTGTCCAAGGCTCTAGAATCTCTATCAGAAGGGGTATGATTTTTGGCAGCAGTAGCCTTCATGCCCTTTGGACCTTGGGAAAAGGTCTCTGGATCCACAGTAGGATTCTTGAGAAGAACTTGAGAGAGTCAGGTACTCTGTAATACCAGTCTGGTTTTCTGGGAGCTAGAGGTAAAGTGTCTGGGGACAGGCTAGATTCCAAGAAAGCATCATCTACAACGTCCATAACTGGAGGGATAGCTAAAGGCCTGTGTTGAGGAAGGAGTAAGAATTCCCTAAGCCCCTTTTTGGAGTTACAGTAATCCTGGCTTTCCCAGCGGAAATGCTCCCTAAAGAGTGTGCAAGGTTTCACCAAAAGCAAAATCTTCTGGAGGGGAAGCAGAGGGAATGGAATCCTCTCCATCAGAATCCTCACAGGTAGATAAGGGCAAATCCTGGTAATCAAAAGAAACAGAAATATCAGAATCCAGATTAGAAGAATCAGAAGGAAAATCAGTTCTAGTTCTCTTAAAGGGGAAAGGCTGGCTTCCCCTAATTAAAGTAATAAGGTCTTCAGCCATTCTAAGCATTTGTTTTTAGGCATATGGGCCTGACCATGCGGTTTGGATGTCGGTTTTCTAGGCTTGGATAGAGTTTTAGGCCTGGATGGAAAAGATGGCTTTGGTTTAAAATGCAAGTCTGTAGGCCTGAATACACCCTCAAAAGCCGGTGCCTGCACAGCGGCTCCGGACCCATCCAAGGTAGAGACATCTGCAGGTTCCATAGTCGAAGAAGCATCTCGCAGCATACCGGACTCCAAATGGGTCTCAGTAGACACCTGCGAATCTGAAGTAGCGGGTATCAAGGGCTGCGAAAGCGTCTCACTGAGTACCGGTGGACTGGCGACTTGCTTAACAGAAGCATTGTCAGCTGTTTTGGACCTATGCGGTCTCTGTCTTTATCCTTACGTTTTTTTGGAATATCAGTAGCCGGATGGCTTACCGAAGCCATTTTTGGATAGTTATACCAAATACCAAAATAATTTGCTGCAAAAATAGACCGACGACGAATAGTTCGGGGGTTGAATAAGGCACAAAACCAACAGCGAGGGATGTCATGGTCTGGACCTAGGCAAGGAATGCAGTATGAATGAAAATCTTTTTGAGGTATTTGCTTTCCACAGGTAAGACAATTGTTAACTTTTACTGACATTGGTTAAGAGCAAGAAAAAGGATCCCCAACAGGGTAATTAGCTTTTCTGAAGACTTCGATTCTGAAACTCAACAAAAATTTCAGGAGTCGGCCGACTGGCACTTGCGAACTACTACTGCTTCAGGCACAGCGCTGCAAGAAAGACTGATGCAATGGCGTTGACTGCATGTTTTATACCCCTGACGACCTGACGTCATGGAAGAAGAGACAGCATCCGATGCAGGAATCCAAGACTCTGGTATTCAGACCGGCTGAGGCCTACCTGCAGGCAGATAACCAAATGTAATGACTGCAACAGTGAAACTTGAAGAACATCTCTTTTCCTTTTTTTTTTTCCAACAATAAATCTTTATTGTTTTACCAATTATTCATACAATATTAAACCAAAAAGAAAAACAAATAATACCCAAATAAAGCTTCTAACACCCATACTACAATATATGTACACTATTTACATGAATGCTTCCATCAGTTAAACAAAATCAATAAAGAGAAAAAAGGAACATCTGACAACTAGAATCAAAAGATCTAATATCATTATAATGGACTGTTATTACTAACTTTCAAATTAAGTATGTATGTCCAGGGGTTAAACTGGATTCGGTACATTAAGCCAATATAATGTTGAAGATTTGTTCCCATACTTTCGGATTACTTATATTTCTTCTATTATCCTTAATTAATAGTTTGTGTGCTAAAATATGTTTCATCGCTAAACTTTTAAAGTTTTCCCATGAAGTTTGAGATTCAGCCAATTTGTAGCTATATAAAGTTTCATTAATAAGAAAACATTTATAAGTATAATCATTTGGGTTCTATCCAAGTTATTAGGAGGGATATGTAAAATCATAAATTCCCAAGAAAGTGTAGAATGTTGATAACCCAACTTTTGTAGTTGAATTTTTAAGGAGTTCCAAAGTTTATATATACATTTACAGCTCCAGAACATGTGTAAGAGGTCCGCCGTTTGATCCTTACAGTATGGACATTTAGGCAAGTTTTTTGAGTTAAATTTATGCAAGCTAAGACGTGTCTAGTAGGCATTATTAAATATCATCAATTGGGTAAATATTAACTTTTGAAGAGAAATTGATTTTATTAAGTTAATTGCTTTTAATATTTTATTTTCTTCTATCAATGGTATTTTTTCTTTCCAATATTTTGACATGAGTATTTGATTTTGGTATTTCAGATTTTTTATCAGTTCACCTGTAGAAGTTATAAATTTGGTATCCTGTCCAAGAGTTAACCATAAATTTGAACAATTAGTTAAAGTTTCTTCATTGATTCTGAAGTCCCTGAAGTAATTTATGGAAAGATCCTTTAATTGTCTCAGTATTATTAAGTAGGATTTAGGGAGATTCATCCCCTGTAATATATTGTGAATTGAAAGATTAAGATATAGGTACATATCAAATAAAGTTAAATTAACTATAAGTGGATATTTTTTAAGATCTATTAATTGATTATTGATTTTCAAATTCGGGTTCTTATGAAAGGGTTGAAAAATCATCATATGTTGCAAGAGGTTTAATGACTGGAAAAGATTTTTGTATTAAAATTATGTATACTCCAATATGCTCCATTAAAGGAAATAATTTAAGGGTATCTTTACTTAAAAAAGGTAAAGCTTTAGGATTAATATTCAAACTTACAACATGTTTATGATTCATAACCACCCATTTAGGTGACCATTTACTACTAGATATCTCATAGTTAGCTATTCTTAAAATTCTATTAGAATTTATTATTAAATAGTATATTTCAAAATTAGGTAAATCTAGGCCTCCTTTGTTTTTCGGAGTCATCAATTTATCATATGATATTCTAGTTTTCCTAAGTTCCCATATAAATTTAGCAGATTCTATATGAATTTGTTTGAAAAATTTCTTAGGGATCTCTTTTTCTTTTGGAGGGGGTAGCTTGGCTTCCTCTGATCAGCATGATAAGGTCTTCTGCCATTTTAAGCATTTGAGACTAAGGCAAGGAAGCGGGTGCTTGAGATTGGGTCGGTTTCTTGGGTGAGGTTCGTACCCTGGGCCTAAGCAACTTTGTAATTTTCGAAAGAACGGTAGTCGCGAAAGAAGACATCTGTTTGTGTCGAGAATCGATAGTGCAAAGGACTTCCTCGGAAGCTGGTGCCTGGTCAGCGGCTCCAGACCCATCCAAGGTAGAGACGACCGCAGGATCCTTAGTCGAAGAAGAGTTTTGCGGCATACTGGACTCTGAAAGGGTCTCGGTAGTGGCCTGCGAATCCAGAGAAGCGGGCATCAGGGGCTGCTAAAGCACTTCACTGAGGACCGGAGAACTGAGGACCGGAGAACTGACTACTAGCTTAACGGAAGTGTCGTCGGTAGGTTTGGACCTGTGCGGTCTCTGTCTATGTTTTTTCAGATCATCTGCTGTCAGATGGCTTACTGAAGGCATATCGAACAAGTGACGCAGTAAGAATGAAAGTCTCAGTGTGGTATTTGCTTTCCACAGGCGAGACAATTGTTAACTTTTTCTGACATCAGTTAGTGCAACAAAAAGGATCCCCAAAGGGGTACTTAGCTTTAGAAAACTTCAGCTTCAAATCGGTAGACAAAACTCAGGTAGTGGCCGACAGGCACTTGTGCTAACTGCTTCTGCTTCGGGCTCCATGGCAAGAAAGACTGATGTAATGGCATCGACTGCCTTACTTTATACTACTGACGACCTGACGTTAGTCTTGAAGCGACAGCAACAGATGCAGAAATACTAAGCATCTGGTATTCGGGCTGGCCGAGGGCTACCCTGGCAGAGATAACCCAAATGTGATGACAGCAACAGTGAAACATGAAAAACATCATTAAGTTCACTGGTTCCTGTATTACTAAACTTCCTTTTTGTATTGTCAAAAAACACTGACAGGATATGCTATACTTTTCACATACATATCAGTGCTCCTAATTAGTTTTTTCTTTTTCCTTTGAATGACAGTCACTGTATGCCTTTCTACTTCTGCTGCAATACCACTGTACAAATAAACAATTTTTAAAAAAACATTTTTAAAACATTTGTCAAGCTTTGTGATTCGTTCTTTTAACAGTTCAAGCTTTGATATGTAATCAGAAATCTAACATTTCAAAACATTCAGTCCTGCTGCACTTAAAGGTCATCGCCATAAATAAGTGCCCTCCCACCAAATCTGGTAAACGTCTGTGGTCAACCTTGGGATGAGGGAAGATGAAAGGGCAGCCTTGTAGAATTTTAGCTGATAGAATACACCACACAAAAGATATCTCATGCATGCCTGAGATATTCTTATTGATCTCCAGTCCCTTGTTTTCTCTGGCACTAAAAAGAATCTTGAGTAAGTTCTGGATTCTATCTGGTCTAGATGACTTTTCCAGCAGCTTCTGTATTTCTAGTGTTGCTGCTTTCCTCTGACCAGGTAGAGCATCAGGAATTTTGCACACAGGTGAAGGTGGTATGGAAAAAGGGAATTATATAACCTCTGGAAATAATCTGCACCCATGTAGCTTTTGTTATATCTAGCCATGCTCTCTGATGCTGGGATAAATGACCCTGGATCTCTCCAGATGTGGACAATCAGCCTCCTTTCAAAAGCACTGGTAGAGTCCATCGGAGAAGGAATCTCTGGACCCCTGGTTCTCCAGGCCTCCTCTTCCATGTTGGCACTGATGTCATCCCTCTGTCCTGGAGGAACTATCTCCACGTGGATCTTGGAAAGTACCCTGGGGACTTCTTGAACCACATTTTCTGACCTCCTTGTTGACTTATAGGGAACGATCTTTCAGTAGTCGACAAATGTATGCCCACTGCAGAGAGAGTCTTTCCATCTTTTTCATAACTGCAGTGTGTCTAACTTTAGGGCCAAACAATGAACTGCCATCAAAAGGTACAATGACGAATGAGGACTTGAAGGGCTCCACAAAATCACTCAACCACATCCAGGGATGCCTCCTAATGGAAATGTCTGTACCTGCCACCCTTAAGGCACCTTCAGCTGAATGAGAGATAGGGTCTATATTAGAAGATGAAGACGCATTCTTTCAAATGCGTCTTGGTTGAACTTAAAAGGCTGAAAACGCAAAATATCGAAGCGGATGTTAAGCAAATGTTTTCCCCTGGGAAAGAATTTGGCCGTTTCGGTACTTTGCCGTTTTCGGCATTGCATTGTGGTCTCTGAATTGGTATATTTAAGTAGGGGTGATGTGGAGGACGAAGCCCCCCACTTAATGTAATGTTTGAAATTTTTATTTTTATTTTTTGTTGGAACAGCATTTTTTTCCCTTGGAAAAAAATCGCTGTTCTGAAACTTCGACATTGTAGGGTCAAATCAATTACCATTCGCATTTTTAAGCGTTCAGTGATTTAATATAGACCCTGAGAAATCAGCCTCATGGATGAATTAGAAACAGACTGTAGGGTAGCCAACCGAGAGGTCAGAGAAGTCAGAGTCTCGGCAGTACTGGTTCCAGAAATGGATTTTAACAGTTCCTTTATCAAATCCCACTGTAGTCTCAAAGTGTGCCTGACAATTCGGCTGAAGCATGCACACGCTTCCCAAATCTGTTAGGGGGATGGACAGAGGAACTTTGCTCAGCAAGTTTCTTCTTTGTGGTCTTTGCCATGACCATACCATATTAGGGCACTCCCTTGCTCCAGTATCCCCTATCTACAGGTGTAGCCAGAATCAGATCTGATATTTTAGAAAATGGCTCAACTAAGTCAGGCTCCTTCCATGCCGACCTAGAGATCAAGTCAATGAGCTCATCAGCGGACAGAGTAAACCAGGAGGTAGATGGGCCAGCTTCAAAGGCTTCCAGGAATACTGATTCCTCTGAGAAAGGGTTATCAGAGGACCAACCCCTCTGCTTGAGGATCTCAAGAACATCTCCAAATTAGACATCTTCAGGTGGTGATCTTGGAGACCCTTCTACTTCATCAAAATCAGTACCTTAGGTGACTGACTCCTGAGGGGAGTCTGAGTGCCTCCTCTTGCACTTCGTCTTCCTAGGGACTTCCTTGGTGGGATGCTCCGGTAAAGTATCAGAAGAGATTGTACAACCCTACTGGGTAGCCTAGAAACCAAGCTGGCTGTCCTTGTGATGTAGAATGATGTGGCCCAAGCATATGGGATCCAGAGGGAAGAGTCGAGCAGGTAGGATCCATCCATCTTGCCACAGCAGAGAACACTTTCTTCACTACCTCAAAGGCAGAACTGCTCAGGGGAGAAGGAAGACAATAGAGCCAAGAAGTCAGGGTTCTGTTTCATCGATTCCCTCTGCCCAGAAGATAAACTATCTGAGGCGGAAGCTGGAGCCAAGTTGTCCAATGCAGAGGCTCTGAGGGGCAGAGATGGCTCAGAAAACTTCAAAGTCGACTAACTCCTTGGATCAGACAGGCGAGCTTTGGATCAGAGAGTCATCCGGCTCAGAAGATATCTGAACCGGTGCACTCAAGAGTTAGCTTCACATCTGAAGATAAGGGTATCTTCAGATCCAAACCAGATGGACCTGGAAGGTTCGGACCCGGGACTCCGAAATGACTGTCTGATCAGAGAAGGAGCTGAAATCGGCAGAGTGGCAGAAGGATGGGCTTCCTGACCCAAAGGGGTAGGAGCCGGGAGAACTCTTATCTGTATTTATGTGTGCTGAGAGGAATCTCATCATTCTGTCCACATCAGCTTCGGTCAAACTTCTGAAAGAATTAGAGTAAGCTAGGGATGAAGACAGAGTGCCGTTGTTCCAAAAAGGGAGAAGGGTATTCTGGAAGGTACAGGATTTAAACTTGGTGAGTATCTGGTTCCGGGTAACAGTCTCGGATCCAAAGTGCTTGGATCCAAGGATGGCTTTGTATGATCAGACAGTGGTTGGACCGCAGCAGCCTTTGGATCCAATTTATCCTTCTTTTTTGGCTGCTCTGAGGAAGATGGAGTCAAAGATCCAGAAGGTTCAGAAGACTTGGTGGAAGGCTCCTTTGATTTTGGTTTGGGGGATTGAGCCTCAGCAATAGCTTCTGAGAAGGGAGAAGGAAGTAGGAAGTAATCCCTTCAAAATAAGTTTATTCTTTCTGAACGCTGTAGCATGCGGATTAAAATTTTTGCAAATGGCACAATCAACCTGAAGGTGGTCCGGGCCCAAACAATGCAAGCAAAGTGCAAGCATCGGAAAAATGCAACTTGTACCCACACTTTTGGCACTTCTTAAATCTTGAAGGCCCTTTTTCCTGACATCCTTACACACAATAACAATTTCAATAAAAAGAAAGAAGGCAACCACCTTTTTTTTATATAAGGAAGAAAATATAGAGAGAAAGAGAGATAGACATACCAACAATGGTATCAAGAATTAAACAAAAACGTGTAAAAAGAAGAAAAATAGAAAATGAACAATACCAACTATGGTATGAAGAACTACAAGAAGTGCAATGAAAAGGGAGAATAAACTATTAGTAAGTTTTGAAAAAAGATAATATTAAAACACTTGCCATATTCTGAAATGATCGCTTTTGAGCTCAAGATGACCATTTCTAATCGCGAAAGTGGCAGACAACATCTGGGGTATGTTACGGGTTGGTGCATCATGGGTAAGGGAGGAGCTTGAGAACTTTTTCGTGGCCATAAGCTAAAGTAATGGCTGAGTCAGATCCGAGGATCAGATATGAACCCAACAATTGAGGACAGAATGAAAATTGACATCAGATCATGAAATTTGTTTGCTGGCTTTAAACTTATTACTGGGAAGCAAATAAAAATTAGAAATCTACCACCACACCTGGGACTGAGCAAATTTAACATTTTGCTTAATACTAGATCATTTTTTTTCAGCCTATTTAACAATGTCAATCTTCCTCCCCAAAAATAGGAAATGGCTACCACAGAAAAGTATGGAACAAACATGCATCTGCAGAGTCCTAGCTGATGAAAGATTTTGGGGAAAACTGTTTAGGTTAAGTGGCTCCTAGACACCAAAGGCTTTACAGGGGAGCCTACAGTGCAGATGCCTCGGTGTACTAAACAATGGAGTGCTGTACACTTGGAAAGACCTACATATTGAGAAGTACCAGACAACTTCTTAACTATTGTGGAAAAATATACTGCATAAATAGGTCCATTCATCAACGACAGCATATAAACAGTATTACCTGTTTATTACACAGTTTTAATTGTCCAATAGTAAAGTTATAAATACAATATGATCAGTTCACTCATTAATAATAAAAGTCAGCATGCAGCTGAGCTAAATAACATGTAAACAGGAGGTTGGCTAGGAGGGGAGAAGTATGAAGTGGTAAGGAAGCCCCCTCAGTTCTACAATGTTGTCCACAAGATAGGAAAATGGGGAGAAGAGCTAGAATATAACATTGGCAGCAGAACATTAATGTAGAAGGGAAGGAGGGTGGAAAGGAATACTGCAACAGTGATCAGTAGGACATCTCTTATTATGTCAAGTTCTTACACAAATGTACTATGACCTGACTGGAATCACTGTTGCATTATTCTTAACAACTGGGTGCTTCCCAGAGCTGATGGGAACACAATGGTGGTTGGTTAATATGCAGCAGAACTATCCAGAAGGTCAGAAAGGTCTGACCTAGTGAAGGCAGCTCTGGACCTTGAAAATGCATAAATTCCGTGGTGTTTAGTGAACGTGTGCACCAAAAAAAACAGTGGTAGCTTCCAATACAGTCCTGGCATCCACCCCTTTGCAGAAGGCCTCAGAGGATGTTACTGCTCCAGTATAATGAGCTTGAGGGTATAAGGGCCAAGACTTGGCATTAAGAGAATAACAAAAACAGATGGCCTTAGAGATCCAGCTTGCAATCATTTGCTTAGATACTGTTGGCTCAGTTCTGAATCCATGAAACAGATAAAGTTATTCAGATTTCCTAACGGATTTGTTTTGTCCAAACAGAATCTTAACTGCCTGTGAATGTCTAGAGTCTGCAGGAGCCTTTCCCCCCATTCTGTGGGTTGGGAAGGAAATGGCCTGGTTGGGATAAAGCTTGCTCACTACTTTAAGCATGAATGAAGGGTTACAGCTATCAGGGTCATCCTGCCCTTGTGAAAAAAAACAGGGAGGAATGGTCTTGAGAGCCAGGAGCTTAGAGACGGAAACAGAACAGTTTTCCAGATACAGAATTTGAGATATGCTGTTGCTGCTATAAAGGGTGATAAGGTAAGCTTTTCCAGAATGAAGCTGAGGTCCCAATGAGGGCTTCCTTGATGGCCTAAGATGCAAAACCCCTATATGGAGTAACGACTTCAAGTCTGAACATAAGTGGACAACTGAGGGGTAAATGAGCAGAGATGGCTGACAGGTTGGCTTTGATGGAAAAGCAGGCTAGATCTTTATGCATAAACTTACACAGATATTTTAGTTTGGGAGATACATCTGACTTGTTGGGGTCCTTTCCATTCCTATGCCATCAAAAAAAGAAGTTATGTCTTACCATGATGTTCCATCTGTGTTGTCGATCTTCCATTCATCACTGATGGATTCGCCAGCCAAAAAAGATTCTACCCAGAATGGCCTTCTCCCTGTTACCTCAGATTGAGTTTGCTCAAGTTTGACAAGTAAAGCAGAGGCCATTTCTGCGCAAATACCCTAAGATACCACTTAAACCCAAAGCATCTCCAGGAGCCTTTGGCGGGGGAAGGAGGGTGGGATGTGATGAATGGGAGATTATCAACAACACAGATGGAACGTTATGGTAAGACACAGCTTCTTTATCTGATGTTGTTAATCTTCTTCCCATGCATCACTGATGGGACAAAATCCCAAGGTACCTTGAAGTCCATGGACGGCCCTTATGGAAGAACGTTCATGAGTACCATTGAGCAGAAGGCAGCTCTCCCTCTGGAGACCACATCCAATTTGTAATGATTGATGAAAATGTGGGGTTTAGCCCAAGTGGCTGCTGCACAAATGTCATCCATAGAAGCCCTGGAATGGAAAGCTACAACAGGTTCTTTTGTGAGAGAGTAAATGAACTGTATGAAGTCCCTTAGCTATTTTGATAATGTGACCTCGGAGACCGAATTTCCCATTCTAGGCCCAGAAAAGGAAATGAAAAGTTGGTCGCACCTACGCATAGATTTGCTCCTATACACACAGAGAAGGTTGCTAACTGTATAAATGGAACATAAAGCCAGCAAAACAAAATAAACCACTGAATAAAACGACCAATGTTCCAACCATAAGCAGAAAGCAGTTCCAATCAATTTGACTGGAACTGCTTTCTGCTTATGGTTGGAACGTTGGTCGTTTTATTCAGTGGTTTGATAGATTTGGTCCTAAGTAGAATCTCAGTTGCCTGTGTACATCTAGGGAATGTAGGCAGTGCTCCCCTTTAATAGGAAAATTCGGGAAGAACATTGGTTGGTCAATGGACTGGTTAATGGAAAAATCAGAAACCACTTTGGGGAGAAAGGATGGATTCGCCCGGAGTGGTACTCTGTCCTTGTGGACAACCAGATAGGGTCTTTTGATGCATAATGCCTGCAGTTCCGAAACCAGTCTGGCTGGCATAATGGCTACTAAGAACAAGGATTTCCAGGACAAGAATTTTTGGTCACCCTTCACTGCAGGTTCAAAGCGGGGTTGATTCAAAGATTGAAGGACTAACGTGAGGTTCCATGGTTCTAAAAGCTGTCTGACTGGGGACCCGATGTGAGAGGTTCCCTTGAGAAAGGCTTTACACAAAGAAATCACAGGAGTACCATCTAATCCATTGTGGAAGTTTGAAATCGCCGCCAGATGTACGCGTATGGTAGAGGCAGAGGCTTTATCATCAAAAAACTTAAGACAGGTATTGCAGAACCACAGTCACCAGAGCTGAGTACAGATCTAGCATGCTATCCTTTGACCAGGTAGAGAACCTTTTCCATTTATCCTGATATAATCTTCTGGTGGATGGTTTAGGAGAAGCCAGAATAATGTCCCAAAGAGGTGAGGTGAGATTAGCTTGCATGCCAACTAACGGAAGTGGAGAAACAAAGCTGTCAGCTTGAGACTGGACAGATTCGGGTGGCTCAACCCTTGGGGGTGAGTAATTAGATCTGGAACAGATTCCAGAATCCACGGCGGGTATACTAGGTGAGGCCGAAGGAAGGGGAACCAAACTTGTCGAGGCCAGTGGGGGCTATGAGGATCACTTTGCATCTCAACTGAAGAGCTTTCTTTAAGAACTGTGGAATCAGTGGGATGGGTGGGATAAGCACAGAGTCCTGAATCGTGAATCAGAGCATCCCTCGGGGACTCCCCCTCTGAGGGAAATAGGACGAAATAGCTGCTGTACTTGTTGTTTGATGGAGAGGCGAAAAGGTCACAGCAAGGCTGGCCCCAACAGCTGAAGACTTCTGTCGCCATCTTAGGATTGAGGGACCACTCGTGAGGCAGGAGGATGCATCTGCTCAACTTGTCCGCAATTATGTTTGAGCTCCCCAGAACATGCATTGCTATCAGAAAGCGGTTGGAAGCTATCTCCCACTACCAAATTCTCATGGCCTCTTGACACAGGGGGTAGGACTTGGTTCCTCCTTGCTTGTTTATATACCAGACTAGTGACATATTATTACCTGACTGAATTGCAATCGTCCCAGAAGGAAGAACTGGGTGAAATGCCTGCAACGCTAACAGCACCGCTTTCAGTCCTAGAATGGTGATATGCAGGTTGGCCTCTAATGTGGACCGTGCACCTTGAACATTCTTTCCCTGGAAATGCCCCCCCCCGATCAGGGAAGCATCCGTGGTCACAATGGCCTTGGGCTGAGGAGACTGGAATGGACGGCTCCAAAGTTCTGCGTCTGGTCTCATCCACCAAAGAAGGTCCCGCTTGCAGGAGTTGGTTATGTGCATCTGGAAACATAGGGGATGATGGTTTGGGAACCATTGAGAAAAAAGAAGCCATTGTAGAATACGCATGTGCAGTTTCGCAAGAGGTACTATCTGGATTGAAGCTGATAACCGATCAATCCACACCTCCAAATCCAAAAATGAACCAAGAACACTGCACTGAACAGTTGGCTGGAACCAATAGCAGCTTTATTACGAAACACACGAACAGGTTAAGCACTTCCTTCCCTTATGAAGGGACTTCATCAGAACCTAGCTGCCATGGATCCTAGGGCCTGAAGAGCCTCTCTTGCTGAGACTTTGGTTTGACAGAGTATCACCTGGAGCTGAAGCCTCAATCTCTGGAGTCTGTGAGCTGGAAGCAACACTAGACAGGATTGGATGTTGAAAACTGCTCCAATGAATTCCAACTGCTGTGTATTAGCAAGGTGGGACTTCTCCCACTGCACTGTTATCCCTAAAATCTTTGCCTGAGATAGTGTGTAATGCAGGGCTGTTACCAGAAGACACTTGGTGGGGGCAGTGAGGAGCCAATCGTCCAAATATGGAAACACCCGGAATCTTTGCAATCTCAAGTGAGCTGTGACCACTGCCATGCACTTCGTCAACACTCTGGGGGCTGTAGAGAGACTGAATGGCAGGGCACAAAATTGGTAATGATGGTCTCCTAGCCGGAAGTGAAGCAGACTCCTGGAGCATTTGTCCATTTTGATGTGGTAATACACATCCTAGAGATCTAATGAGCACATCCAATCAGCTTCCTTTAGAAAAGGGAGAATGGACTGAACCATGACATCCAGAATTTGGTTTGGGTGGCAGACTTGTTTAAGTTACTGAGATCCAGAATGGGTCTCCAGTCCTGTCTTTTTTGGCACCAAAACGAATCGTGAGTAAAAACCAGACCCCCCATACGTCTGGTGGCACTGGTTGGATGACACTTTTTTGACACAGCTTTCTTACTTCTGAAGCTGCCTCTTCCCTCTGACTGGGTGGAATTTCAGGAAGCTGTGTTGGAAGTTTTGGGCGAGAAATGAGACGAATGGTGTAACCTCTGGTAATTACAATCTGCACCCAACGACTGGTGGTAATAGAGTGCCAGGCAGCTTGGTGCAGAGAAAAACTACCCCCAACTGCTTCCAGAGGCAAGCAATCAGGCTGGTCTTCAGGAGAGCTGGTAAGGCTGCCGAGAGGAGTCGTCCCTGGAGCCTTGGTTATGAGGACTCCCACTGCCCCTATATGGGCATCTTCCGGAATAGTTACCCCTCTGCCCCTGGGGGTATCACCATCACATGTGGCACAAAAAGGACCCTGAGATTTTTTGTGCCACATTTTCCCACTCCTCTGATTCCTGGAAAAGGAGCGTTAGGGGTTGGAGAAACATAGGCCCATGGCAGACAGGGTCTTGCCATCTTTCTTGCACCTGGCTAGTGTGTCCTTCACGTTGGAGCCAAAAAGGGACGAAGCTTCAATGGGAGCATTCAAAAAGGAAGACTTGAAGGGATCCACAAGGTCACAAATGCACATCCAGGCATGACACCTCATAACTTATTCCCGAACCCGCAGCTCTTGCCGCCCCTTCGGTTGCACGAAACAGCAACCTCATGGACGAGTTGGAGATAGATTCCAGGGTTGCGAACTATGAGGCAACTTTGACACGTACCTCGTCAGACACCTGTCCTGTAAGTATTCCAGAGAGTTTGGAGATAAAAGTCTCTTTGGAGCCTCGTTAAATGTGACCAACAGTTCATGGACAGTATGGCAAAGGTTGCTGATGCAAAGACTCGCTTCCCAAGTCTGTCCACGGTCCAGGACTCTTCAGCCAGGTCATTTTTCGTGGCCGCCACCACCACCACAGTGTCGACTGATAAACCTCTGGACCAGTGTGGGATCTCGGGAGGGGAAATAATTTTGCCAGGTCTCCGAGGGATTGCCTCAATAGTCAGGTTTCTTCCATGCGCGCTGCACTACAAGATGGACAAGCTTGTCGGCAGGCGGGGTCACCCATGAGGTAGATGGCTGGGCACGGAAAGCCTGCAGGAACACGGACTCCTCAGACGAATGGTTGGAGGGCTTCCAGTCACCTCTCTGCTTCAGCATTTCAAGGAGATCTGCGAAGGGGACATCAGGAGGTGACCGTGGGGACCTTTCACCATCATTGTAATCCTTGTCTTCTGTTAGAGACTCCTTGGGCGAGTCTACGTGCTTCCACTTGCACAATCTCTTTTGAGGGGGTTCCTCAGTGTGGGGCCTCTGAAGAGGACTCAGAAGAGTGGGTACCCTGAACAGGGGGTTCCCTGCGGCTTCCCTGCCTGGTGTCTCGGGGAGGTGGCCCATGGCAGCTGTAGCTCAGAGGGTGAAAATGGGGGGTCCAATGTCGATGGAATGCTTCCAGAGGCAAGTGCCCTCTCCATCGCATGGAAAGCAGGTCCGCCCGAAGATGGATGGGAGCCCCGAACAGAGAAAGACATCCTCAGGACCGAGGTCACACCCCGCTCTTCCGTACCTGCTCCCGTGGATGGAGCATCAAGCAGGATCGGTGCAGACAAAACCATAAGCACCAAGGACGGAACCGAAGAAGCACATGGAACCGTGCCCGGACTAGAGGAGCCCGTCACCCAATCCCAAGACTGAAAAAAGTACAGTTGTGTAAACTTACCATAAACGTAGACGTTCGAGTGTATTCACTATTGTAGTCATCACCTGTGGGTTATCCCTGCTGTGGTAGCCCTCGGCCAGCCTGAATACCAGTCAATGTTTTTGTGCGCCGGCTGCTGTCGCCTGTAGTCTGACGTCAGGTCGTCAGTACTATAAAGCAAGGCAGCCGACATCATTACATCCGTTTTTCTTGCCCTAACCCATCAGAAGTACAAGGGAAAAAAGAGAAGTGGTCCTGGTAGCTAACAGCCACTTTGGAAAGCATGTGCCCCCCTAGGGGAAGGTGTGAAATGGGGGATGGAGGGAGGGAAACCAAGACTGCAAAAGTGAATACGCTCTAACATCTACATTTATGGCAAGTGTACACAACTATACTATGTTCTTCGTGTTTCACTGTACAGAACTGCTGACGCAAACCCTGCCCTAAACTTAGAAAAAAGAGGTAGGTGGTAATGCTTTGTAAAGGTATGGACAGAGGTCCAGGTGGCCGCTTCCAATATGTCCCTGGTAGGTACTCCTCTAAGGAAGGCAGTGGAAGTGGAGGTTGCCCTAGTGGAGTGGGTACGGATCGACTTAGGGATGGGTTTCCCATGTAGTCTGTAGCAAAAATGGACACAGTGTGAAATCCATTTGGAAATGGTTTGTTTGGAGATGGGCTTCCCCTCTGCCTCTGAGCAAAGCTTACAAGAAGCTGGTCAGTTTTTCTGAATGGCTTAGTGTGGTCCAGATAGTACCTGAGTTGTCTGTGTATGTCTAGTGAGTGTAGATTTCTTTCCCCCTTGTTTTGAGGGTTGGGAAAGAAGGTGGGAAGGTATATGGGCTTGGTTAAGGGTCACATCAGATACCACCATGGGCATAAAAAGGAGGGATTAGTCCTCAGGGAGACTCTGTCTGCATAGAAAATTATGAAGGGTTCAACAGCCATGAGAGCTTGAAGTTCTGAGACCCTTCTGGCTAAGGTGATAGCTAGTAGGAAGCCAGTCTTCCAGGAGAGGTATTTCAATTCTGTTGAAGAGGCAGGTTCGAAAGGAAACAAGGTTAGTTTATTTTACACATAATTCAGGTCCCAGGGTGGAGTAGGAGGCCTTCTGGGAGGCCTGATATTAGAAGCTCCTCTGAGGAATTGCTTACTCAAAGAATGAGAGAAGAGGGGTGGGTCGGAATCATAATGGGCAGAGATGGCCAAGGCATGGATTTTTATAGAGGAGAAGGAGAGGCCACTATTGAGCAACTCTGCTAAGTAATCCAGGATGAGAGGGATGGAAGGTTGGGAGGTACTGCCCCCTTTTGATCATTTCCAGGAGCAGAATCTTTTCCATTTTCCTGTATAAGATTTTCTTGTGCTGAGCCTTCTGGCCTCTATGATGATGTCCAGGACCTGTTTGCTTAATAGTGACTTCTTGTTAGTTTTTAGTGTATGAGCCATGCTGAAAATTTGAGAGTCTGTAGGTCTGGGTGCAGTACCTTCCTCCTCTCCTGGGTCAAGAGGTCTGACCTTGGGGGACGCAGCTTCGGAGGCTGTAAGGTCAGACTGTGTAATAAGGGGTACCAATGCTGTCTGGGCCAATCTGGAGCGATGAGGATGGCCTTTGGTCTCTCCTCTCTTATTCTGATCAGAGCCTTGGGAATAAGGGGCAGAGGAGGGTATACATACACAAAGAGGGAGCTCCAGGGGAAGGTCATGGCATCCACCTTCCATGCCAGGAGGTGATACTCCCTGGTACAAAACTTGTGCAGCTGGTGGTTGAGGTGCAAAGCAAAGAGGCCCACCTCTGGGATCCCCCACTCCTGGGTGATTTGCAGAAAGATTTCTCGGTGGAGCTGCCATTCGTAGGGGTCCAGTAAGTTTCTGCTTAGGTGGTCTGCCAGTGTGTTGTTGATCCCTGGTAAGTATTGGGCAATTAGGTATAGCCCCGTGGAGGTGGCTGTAAGCCACAGACTCATGGCTAACCTGCACAGGGGGTAAGATTGGGTGCCCCCTACTTGCTGATGTACCATATTACTGTGGTGTTGTCTGTTTTTATAAGGAGGCTCCCTGGCCTGAGATGGGCTTGGAAGGAAGTCACAGCATTTTGCACTGTCATCATTTCTTTCTGGTTGATGTGCAAGTGAAGCTGCTGGGCATTCCAAAGGAGTTGGGTACACCTGCCTGCTGGGTGAGCACCTATGTCTGAGGCGTTGGTGGTGATTGTCTGGCCAGAAGGGAGGAGGATGAAGGGAAGACCCTTGCTCATGGCACAGGCCTCTGACCACCAGAGAAGTTCATCCCTTATGCAAGGAATCAGTGGGAGAGTGGTCTCTATGGACAGAGTGCTGACACCAAAGGTCCTTTAAGTACCACTGAAGCTTTCTCATGTGAAGCCTGGTGAGAGGGATAAGAAGGATGCAAGATGCCATGTATCCCAGGGCTTGCAGGAACATTGAGGTGACTTCTGGAAGCCAGCTGGGTGAAGTAGAGAGGCAGGAAGCTCTGCTTTTCTGGAGATAGGAAGGCCATTAGGGTTGCTGTCTCTAGCAAAGCTCCCAGGAAAACAATTTTCCTGTTGGGGTTTTGCTTTGATTTTTTTCTTGATGGTGAACCCTAGGGAAGTTAGGAGTTTTTTTGACAAAGAGAAGATCCTGGAGAAACTTTTCTTTGCTGTTCACCTGAATAAGGCAGTCATCCAGGTAAGGGTAAATCTGTATATTTCTCTGTCTGCAGAATGCTACAGCCAGGGCCAAGCATTTGTTGAATACTCTGGGAGCAGTAGATAAGCCAAAGAGCAGTGCAGAGAACTGAAAGTGCTGATTGCCTGCTCTAAAGCACAGGAATTTTCTGCACGATTTCCTGATGGGGATGTGGAGGTAGGCATGTTTTAGGTATAGTGTCATCTGCCAGGCATTTTGTGTGAGCATAGGCAGAAGCTGCTGCAAGGTTAGCATCCTGAATATGGGGACCACCAAGGAGGTGTTCAGTTTGGATAGATCCAGGATGGGGTGCCAAGTGCCATCTTTTCTGGGAACAAGGAATAATCTGGAGTAAAAACCTTTTACTGTTTGATCCGGAGGGACAGGTTCTACTACCCCCTGGGATATTAGTGTTTTTACCTGTTTTAATGCCTCTGCCCATTGGTTTGGGGGGAGGTCTGGGTACCCTCTTGAAGTGGCAGTTTGCTGAAGGAGAATCTGTATCCCAGAGAAATTATTTTTAATACCCATCGGTCCTTGGTTATAGAGACCCTATTGTCCTTGAAAAGGGTGAGCCTTCCTCCTAGTTTTAGGAGAGTGAAAGGAGGGCAGAGGGGGAAGGGAGAGTCATTGCAAGTGCTTATCATAGAAGCTTGGCTTAGAACTCCCTGCCTTAGAGGCAGAAGTGGTCCATTGTTTGCTTCTTTGCTGGCCCTGGGATAAGGGCCTGGATGTTCTGTCCCTGCGGGGCTTACTTTGGCCCTGTTGGCTGGGTGCAGGGAAGGCCCAGTGCTTACAGGGGACGTTCCTGCTGAATCTGGGCAGTTGAACTTGAAATAGTTTACTGTTTGCATAGATTTTGCTTTGTCTTCCATCTTTTTAAGCACCTTTTCTGCTTTTCCCCCCAAACAGGCTTTCCTTATCTAGTGGTGCATCAATAAGTTTAGACTTGACATGATCAGGAAGAGGTTGTTCCTTCAGCCATGCAAGTCTTCTAATAACGGATCCTGTCACTGCTGCCCTGGCAGAGGCTTCTAGGGCGTCATATCCACATTGTAATGAGTGCTTGGCCACTTAAGCAGAGTGTAGTAATTCTGCCAGCTCTTTTGAGTTGGCACTGTCAGGAGAGTTAGCAATCTTCTGTTTTAATTGATCCCAAGTGTGTTGTTGATATTTTAACATATGGAACTGACAACTGAGTGCTCTGATAGCTAAAGTTAAACAGGTGTATACTTTCTTACCCCATCTGTCCAGAGCACTGGAGTCTTTGTCAGAAGGAAGAGGATTCTTGGCAGAACTAGTCTTAGCTCTTTTGGGTCCTTGTGTAATGACCTCAGGGTCTGCAGCAGAGTTCTTGTATGGGTATTTGTGAGAATCCGGTACTCTGCAGTACCCCTCAGGTTTAGCTGGAGCAGGAGGCAGGGCATCAGTGGCTACACTGGATTCAAGGAAAACATCCACCACTTCTAGAAGAGGTGCGATGGCCAGGGGTCTGTGCTGGGACAGGTGCAGAAACTCTCCAAGTCGTTTCTTTGACTGTGGGTAGTCCTGAGATTCCCACTAAAAATGTTCCCTGAGGGAGTTAAGGGTTTCCCCGAAGGAGAGATCCTCTGGAGGGGAGACGGAGGGGATGGATTCCCTCTACATCTGAATCCTTATAAACAGTTAAGGGCTGCTGTTCCTTTTCAAAGGCAGAATAATCAGATTCCTCAGACTCTTGGTCTGTCAATTTCTGGAGAAGGAAGCCTTTTCCTTTTTGAAATGTGGGCTTGAGTACCTCAGATAAGGGAAATGAGATCCTCCGCCATTTTAAGCATTTGAGCTTGGGGTGAGGGAGCAGTAGCAAGATGGTGGCTAGAAGCAGATTTCCTAGGAGTGGCCTGGCTTCGAGGCCTGAAAGAATCAGTCGGTCTCTAAGAAACGGTAGTCGGAATAGAAGACTTTTTTTGTCTAGAATCTGTAGACCGAACGGCCTCCTTGGAAGCCAGTGCCTGCACTGTGGCTCCGGATCCAACAGAGGCAGAGACAGCCAAAAGGTCAGAAGATGAAGTGGATTTCTGTGGCATACCGGACTCCAAAAGGGTCTTGGCAGAGGCCTGCTTAGAAAGCAAGTTGGGCATCAGGGGCTGCGAAAGCGCCTCACTGAACTGTGGAACTGCTGACTTGCTTAGCGGTAGTGTCACCGGAAGGCTTAGCCTTATATTTGACCTGTCTCTATCTTTATGTTTTTTCAGAATGTCGGCGGACTGTTGGCTGATGGATGCCATATCGGAATTTGAAGACGGAATACGAAAATAACTACAAAAAGAGCTTTACGGTGAATGGTTCTCGCATTAAAGAGGGCACAGAACCAGCAACGAGAAACGTGATCTGGGCCTAAACAAGTGATGCAGTAAGAATGAAAGTCTCGGTGTGGGATCTGCTCTCCACAGGCGAGACAACTTTTTCGGACATTGGTTAGAGCAAGAAAAAAGGGTCCCCAATGGGGTGCTTAGCTTTAGACGTTTTCTGCTGAAATTCGACCTTCGGTAGCAACCCACCGGCACTCGTGCGAACTGCTTCTGCTATGGGCTTCACAGCAAGAAAAACTGATGTAATGACGTCGGCTGCCTTGCTTTATAGTACTGACGACTACAGGCGACAGCAGCCGGTGCACAAAAACACTGACTCTAGTATTCGAGCAGACCGTGGGCTATCACAGCAGGGATAACCCACAGGTGATGACTGCAACAGTGGAACACGAAGAACATGGACCAGTTCCGCAGGGACAGACTCGGAGCTTCAGTGAGGTCTACAAAAGATGCCAAAGTGGTGGGTTCCGAGAAGGACGTCGGAGCAGAAAGCTTTGGAACCGGAATGGTCGAAGGAGGAGAATAGGCTGGAGTCTGTGGAAAAAACAACCAAAGTCCTGGAGATGGATGCATCTTGGAAGGTGTGGGTATCCCCCTGGCTGCCAACAGCTGGTCCACAAGACACACCACATCGAGTTCTGACAGGTTCCTGGTGGATCTAGTGGATACTCAGGATGGTGAGGCAAGTCGATCAATGAACGAGCTATACACTTGGCCCAGGAACGGATCTATGGATGGAGAGTTTCGGGTCCATGGTTTAAGATCTGCTGGCATCGGTGTCTCAAATTTAGAGACCAGAATCAATGGAGTCAAATCCAGTTTTGTTGAAATAGAGCTTTGTGCCTAAGGGGCACTTGGAGCCTAAGTGGGAGGTTCCAACATCATAGCAAAGGTAGGCATCGAAGGCTCACACTGTGCCGAAGTGGCCACAAGTGCAGAGGACATAGTAGATGTGGTGAGGTCTATAGTCTGTGCCAGAGGCAGTACTGGAGCCGAAGCTGGCGCCGATATCATAATTAAGTAGTCGGAGTGGACGAGGACGGTACCGATGAGGCAGATTTATGCTCCGAGGATAACTTTTGAACTTTAGGTTTCAGACTTACCCTGATCACCCGAGGGTGATGAGGGAACCGAATGGGACCTTTTTTATCTTTCGTAGGAGGGGTTGAGACCTCTATCGCAGAAATGGCCACTGAAAAGGGAGACTTAAGTAACCCTTTCAGAATTGATTCATTTTTGCGCTCGTTAAGTGTGTTGACTGAAACTTTGACAAATGCCATAGGGAGGTTGCACCGAACGATGAGGCACCCACAAGCAATATACACAATCATCGTGAGAGTCACTATTTGGTAGCTTGCCATTACACGAAGTACAGTGCTTGAAACCCGATGTACCCTTCTTATCAGGCATCTTGAAAAAGGAAAAAGTACAGTTTTGTACCTACCACAAATGTAGATGTTCGAGTGTTCACACTGCTGCAGTCATTACACTTGGGTTATCCTGCCGTCAGGCGGTCCCGCAGTTGGCCAGAGTTCCAAAGTCTTGGTCCGGCGTCGGTTGCTGTCGCTTCTTCCCTGACGTCAGTGTGCCAGGGGTATATAAGATGCATCTGACACCATTTTATTCAGTTTTTCTTGCCCCAGATGTCAGGTGCCCCCAAGTAGGTAGGCAATACATATTGCTAATAAAAGATATATAAAAAATAAAAACAATACCTTCAGTTACCAGCAAATACACCACAAAGGTTGTATAGGATAGAAAGGTATAGATAAGTCCAGCTAGGACAGAGGGGATGGAGGCAGGGTAACCTGGACTGCAGCAGTGTGAACACTCGAACATCTACATTTATGGTAAGTACAAAACTGTACTATGTTTATCGTGTTACACTGCTGCAGTCATTACACACTTGGGTAGAATCCCAACGCTAAGGTTGGGTGGCTGGTCTATAAAGAGTTGGGATTGGCTATGAGGCTCTGCAGAACTGCAGTGCCAAATCCTGCTCTGGATTTAGAGTTAAGTGGTAATGCTTGGTGAAGGTGTGCACTGAACTCCAAGTTGCAGCCTCCAAAATTTCCTTGTTTGGTACTCCTCTGAGAAAGGCTGTTGAAGTGGCTGTTGCTCTGGTAGAATGTGGCCTAATGTTATTAGGGACTGATTTTCCATGCTGTGTGCAGCAGTAACGAATACAGTGTCCTATCCATTTGGAAATAGTCTGCTTTGAGATCGCCTTGCCCTGTGATCCTGCAGCATATGCTACAAACAGTTCCTCAGTTTTCCTGAAAGCTTTTGTTTTGTCCAAGTAGAAGCGTAGCTGCCTGTGTATGTCTAAAGAGTGCAGAAGTTTATCCCCTTTATTCTGGGGGTTTGGATAAAAAGTTGGCAAATGGATGGTTTGGTTAAGAGCTACACTAGATACCACCTTTGGCATAAAGGTAGGGTTTGTCCTTAAAGAAACCCTGTCCTGATGTAAAATTATAAAAGGTTCCACTGCCATTAATGCCTGTAGCTCTGAGACTCTTCGTGCTGAAGTTACTGCCAGGAGCAGAGCTGTTTTCCATGATAGAAATTTTAGATCGGCTGTATTGGCTGGCTCAAAAGGTAGCAAGGTCAGTTTTTCCAAAACAAAATTGAGGTCCCAAGTTGGTGTTGGTGCTCTCCGGGGCGGTCTTATGTTTTTAGCCCCTCTGAGGTACTGCTTTAGCAAGGGATGAGAGTATAAAGGAGGATCCGTGTTGTAATGTGCTGAAATGGCAGAGGCATGGATCTTAATTGATGAGAAGGATAGGCCTTTGTTCAGCATCTCAGTAAAGTATTGTAAAATCTGAGAAATGTTTGGGACAAGAGGGTCAAGGCTTTGAGCCTGGTTCCAGGCACAGAATCTCTTCCATTTTTCTGAGTAAGATTTCCTGGTGCTAGGCCTCCTGGCCTCCAAAATGACATCCATAACAGCTTTAGAGAGAGGTGTTGCCTGTTTGACTAATGAATCTGCCATGCAGCCAGGTTTAGGGTTTTTAGCTGACCGTGCAGGATCTGATTGCTTTGCTGAGTCAGAAGGTGTGAAATTTGAGGCAAACTCCATGGTGGGCCTTGAGCTAAGTTCTTTAAGATTGGGTACCAGTGCTGGCGTGGCCAGTCTGGAGCAATCAGGATCATCTGAGGTTTTTCTTGTCTGGCTTTTAGGAGTACCTTTGTAAGGAGAGGCAGTGGTGGGAAGGCATAAACTTTTAGGATTTTCCAGCTGAACGAAAGAGCATCCACTTTCCATGCTTGTGTGTGGTAAGTCCTTGTGCAGAATTTTTGTAGTTGGCAATTCAGTGGGGAGGCAAAAATATCTATGTCTGGGCATCCCCATTTTTGCGTTACCATGCTGAAGATTTGTGGATTCAATTTCCATTCGTGAGGGTCCATGATATTTCTGCTTAGATCGGCTGCCAGAGTATTTTTCTTTCCTGGCAGGAATTGTGCTTGCAAATGAACTTGATAAGTTAGAGCTGTGTTCCACAAGGTCATGGCTTGCCTGCATAGGGGATAAGAATAAGTGCCCCCTTGCTTGTTTATGTATCACATTACTGTGGTGTTGTCCGTCTTTAATAATAATTGTCCTGGATGCAGAAGGTCCTTGAAACCTGTTAGGGCATTTTGAACAGCCAACATCTCTTTTTGATTGATGTGTAGATGCATTTGGTCTGTGGTCCACATGCCCTGAATACATTTTCTTGCCATATGTGCTCCCCAGGCGTAATCCGAAGCATCTGTTGTTACAGTCTGCCTGGCTGTGGGTGGAGTGAAAGGCTGGCCCTTGTTGAGGTGACATGCCTGTTCCCACCGTCGAAACTCCTGTTGTAGGCAGGGAATTATTGGTATTACTGCTTCTAAACTGTGAGTGTGTTGAGTCCAAACACTTTCTAGGTACCATTGTAATTTCCTCATATGCAGTCTGTTGAAGGAATGAGGATGGATATCAAATACCTGGGCATCTGGGTTTGGTAATTGATAGCCCTGAAAGCCAAAGTAGCACTAATAGTAGTATAAACTTTTTTCTTTACCCCTCCAATACATAGCCCTGCAATCTTTAAGGGAGGGCATTGGCATTAGAAAGGGGATTAGAAGGTTTACTAAAAGAGAGAGACTGCAGAGGGGGGGGCCACCACAAGATTTGTTAAACAAGAGCTTAAGAACATCAGGAACCTTTATATAATCTGTCCAGGTCTTTTAGGTGCAGGAGGCTGTGAATCAGGGTCAGCAGAATTTGACTGACTGAAAGGCATCAATGAAAGCTTTGAGAGCAGGAGAAACTGGTGAAGGGGCTGGACTGCCCATTTCCAAATGGCTGTAGTATCTTTTCGAGACCTCTGTAATCTGCGTAGACTCTCACTCAAAATGGCTCATTGTGTTTAAAATTCTTTCAAAACAAAGCTTCTTCCACAGTAGCATGAGGAAAAATGGAACCTTCATCATCAGACTTGGTCAGGAGAATGGATTTGAAAGGGGTAGACCAGAGAATGGTCAGAATCAGAAGCCTCCTCATCTTCAAAGATGAATTACAGTATCTTATAAGGAGTGGGGGGAGGGGCTTGGGAATAAAAGGAAGGAAGCTTCAGGGCTAAAATGGTTTTCACCAAATCTTGACAAAAGTCTATCCATTCCTTCTCCTAGGAGGAGAAATTACATGTTTAGTTTTTTAATGCTTCTTTTTTTGGAGCGTCATCCACCTGACTAGATATACCCAAATAAGGTTACCAGGGATCCCTTCCCTAACTAGTATCTGAGGAATGCCCTCTGAAAAGGTAATTCTTGGTTCATTTTTCTCTGTGGATTCCTCACCTGTAAGGTTCTCCGATGCCAAAGCAGCCTCCAGTGGGGTCTTGATAAAGGGTATCGGAGATGGACTCTGACGTACCACTAATTCTGAAAAGTCAGGGTGTATTTTCAGAATCAGAAAAGGTCAAATGAGTCTCTGGCTTAGGCTCTTTCTAAGTGGTGGTGGTACATCTAGGGAAGTGGGGTTTGCTATCTTGGAGTGGGCCAAACGTGTCAGATGATGGGTTTCCAAAAAAGTGTTGAGAGAGGACAAATGGAATTGCAACATTTTAGGTACAAAAGATTTTTCAGATGGAGCAGTCTTGTAGTCGTATTCTACTAAACAGAAGAGACGCTCTGTATGAAAGTTTTTGTAAAGGACTTTCTTGTCAAACTTCACTTACACCTCCTACCTGACATCTAATACAATTTAGAAAGGTAAAGGAAAGGTCCCCAATGTGGCACTTATCTGTTTACTTGCAGCAATGGTACTAATGATCAAATGACAATCAGTCCATAGGATACGTGACCTGCATTTGGGTTAGCGGCGAGATAACTGGATTAACTGTGCTCATACAGCCGCCTATATACCCCTACACTTGCAAACTGCTGTCAAATGTCAACATAT
Organism: Protopterus annectens; assembly: GCF_019279795.1. Lineage (NCBI taxonomy): Eukaryota > Metazoa > Chordata > Ceratodontiformes > Protopteridae > Protopterus > Protopterus annectens. Next base: position 651,204,159 of record NC_056733.1, on the reverse strand, counting down.
GATCCTGGGAAGGTAACACTTTGGTGTCCTGGCTGGACATCAGTGGAGATAACCTACTGGTTAGGAATACAATAACAGTGACTTCAGTCAGGACTTCAATAACTACTGCACTAAGTGTAAAATCCAGTGAGTACGAGTAGGGGTGGACTTACAGAATAGGAAAGGAAACGTGCACTCTCCTGAGTCTGTGATGGACTAGGAAAGGAAAGTGGATGCGAACCACAATGCAGTTACAGTGTCAATTTGGCAAGCCCATGAGCCACCACTGACTATGAAGGTCACTAGATCACAACTACACAGTGGATTATGAGAATTAATCCATCAAAAAAGGGGGGGGGGGGCAGGCATGCTAATATAATGTTTTCATAGAAAGCTATTTTCTGTCCATAATGCACTGTCAAGAGTACATCTACTGTGATCAGTGTGCCCTAGTCTCTCCTATTAGAGTAAAATGTCATTCACTAGTAGTAAGAATTACTCTTAAGTTTGGGGATTCTCAGTAAAAGTGTCAACATTTTATAACACGTGTTAAGAAATCTGTAAAAATGCTTGCAAAAATAGCTAAGTTAACATAGCTTTCGAGTTTAATGTCCAACCTTCCCTCCCAATTACCTTCCCCAAGTCACTCAGAGTACATTTCTTGGCTTGCAAGTCTCAGCTGATTAGTGAAACTGCTCTCACTGGTAATCAGGTTTCTTCACCTTAAGATTACAAAAGGCTCAACAGGATTATGCCCCAGGACAAAGAATGCAGCTGTAAATGACACTATAATAGACTGTAAATTTTGAGGATGAACATCTATACGACCTCAGTGTATGTGAAACAACAATTAGCATTTAGTGCCTTCCTATATAAATTTTTCTTAGGAAGGAACTTTAACGTGATAGGTAAATGATGCAACAGTATCATCATCAGCCCTCTTTTTCCCATTTTCTACATGGGGTCGGGGTATCATGTTAACTGTCACCATCTCTCTTGATTCAGTGCCACACTCCTGCTTCTTCAACACTCCTACCTGACTGTCGCAGATGATCTTTCACACAATCCATGCACCTCTTTGCTGGATGTCCTCACTTCTTATTACTTTCTTCCTGTCTGTCCCAAATTTTCTTCACCAGATTGTCTTCTGCTTTTCTGCACGTGTCCAAACCACTATAATCCGTTTTCTTTCATCTTTTTCTGCCACTGAAGCTACTTTGGCTTTTGCTCTTATGCCCTCATTTCTTCATCTATCCCACGGTGTGCATCTTACCACCCTTCTCAGACATTTCCATCACCTCTAGTTTCATCTGCCCTTCCTTTACTGCCCAGGTTCCTGTACCATACAGTAGTACTGGTCACACCATTGTCTTGTATACCTTACTTTTCAGCTTCTTTAGCATTCATCTGTCACAGACTACACCTGAGACTGTATACCAGTTGGCTGCAACCCCTCTGATTCTAGCTTTGACCTCTTCATTCAGACTTCCTTTCTCCTCAACCACCCCTCCCAGACACTTGAAGCTACTTACCGGTTCTAGCTTCCCCTCATCTCAATTCTCAGCTTCTTCTGATTTCTCCAATTTGCTGCCATTACCACTGTCTTATCTGTGCTTAGTTTCATCCCATGTGCCTTCAGTTTTGCATTCCATTCCCCTATCCTTTGCTGAAGTTCTTGCTCAGAGTCTGCCTGTAATGCCACATCGTCTGCATACAGTAACTCTGTTAACCTGTCCCATCCAACCTATTTACTAATACAGTCCATCACCAGTATGAACAGCAGTGGGCTCAGAGCTAAACTCTGGTGTACACACTCTCGCACTGGGAAACCGTCTCTGAGGTCAAACACTGTTTGTACTTGAGTCATTGGGTCCTTGTACATAGCCTGCACTAATTCTATCAATGTTTCTGGGACTTCGAACCACCACAGTATTGCCCAAATCAGCTTTCTTGGGACCTTGTCATATGCTCTCTTCAAGTCCAGGAATGCTCAAGCTGGACTCTTTCCTTCTCCCTAGCTTATTCTCAACTATCTGTCTCACTGCAAACATCGGATCAGGTGTGCTTCATCCTGATCTGAATCCAAACTGCTCCGTCACCCATTTTATATTCTACTACTCTGCGTATCCATTAATCAATCACCCTCTCTACAACTTTCATGCAATGTGAAACGAGTTTGATGCCTCTGTACTGCCCACAGTTGTGGATGTACCCTTTGTTCCTGTACACTGGCACGAGTATGCTTATTTTCCAGTCATCTGGGGTACACTTTTCGCTCCACACTGCTAAGAGTACCCTCAGGAGCCATTTCTCCCTTACCTCACCCAGCATTTTTATTGCATCTGCTGTGACCTCATCTGAGCCTACTGCTTTCCCTGACTTCATCTTCCTTTGTGCTATTCTTATTTTTTCTAGGGTGGGCTCCTTCTCTTCTCTTATTGTAGGTGGTTTCTAGGGCAGTACAGCTTCTGTGGGGTTTTCTTCATTCACTTAACAGCAAGGAAGGCAAATTCCTAAAGAATCACAACATTTACTCTGACTTAAAAAATGTACCCTGAAGAAACTGACCAGGACAGAAATGACACATGGAAAGAAACAGCTAAGTCATGCTGTTTTAATGTGCAGTAGTATGGAGCTCGATCTGAAGAAGGAAAATATATTCTGTGGAAAGGAAATTTATTCAAGAATATAGTTATCCTTTAATGTTATTTTGACTAAAGAACAAGAGCTGGTCAAAGAGTTTGCAACATCTTTGATATTGCCATGTGTTTTAGTGTGTTGGGTAGAAACTAGAGATGCCAGCACTTGGTAAGCTACCCTGATCTACAATGCAAATGATTGGGAACAGGTGAGTAATAAAACAAAACGGGTCCACAATAGCTAGGAAGCTTTATGAATTGTAGGTTTTGCACACTGAAAGTGAAGCAAAATTCTGCATTCGGGCTGTCTGCAAGTTCTGAGGTAATTTGTGCCCCTTAAATACCTCCCACCTTTGACCTTGGATCATATGTTAAATTTATGACATGAGAGAAAGGTGCCAAAGTATTTGGTATGCTAGCTGGATTATCCCTGTCCTTGGGAAGCTAAGCCAGTCAGTCAGTAATACTGCAACAGTGACTTTCAAAGGACATCTTCAATATCCTCTGTAATTAGGAGATGCACCATTTTATGTTTAGCATGTCCTCCAGAATTTGAGTTACAAGGATAGTTAGATGGTCAATCTTTGTCCACATATTCTGAAGTTATTTGGCTAGATCAAAAGGAACCACTATAGACTGTAAGAAAAAGAAAAGGGATGTAATGCACAGCTACAGGTACACATACAACAGCTTTCCAAAGGGCACAACACTGCATAAGGCTGAGGTATACCCACAACATGAACTCATCATTTACCAGGCAGTAGATATGAAAACGCAAAAAGAAAAAAAAATGTTAAAGGTCTTTCGTAAGGAGAAAAATTAAGTTATGCACTCACCATAACTCTGCATCTGTTTTTGTCCTCCTTCAGCTGATGGGTTTCAGATCAGATGTCAGATCAGTCCTCTGTCACCTCAACAGACTTTTGGTTCCAAAGCTCAAGCTCCTCTCCTTAACTAAAATACCCTCTTTCTCCTCAATTACCTCATATCGAGTTTGCCCTCTATTCAGCTAAGCACAATATGAAAAAGTATCAACCATTGTCCTCTGGCACAATACAACTATAACTCAAGGATAGATCAAAGGAAGGAGAAGGAAAGGAAGCCCTGGAGCTCACGCAGCAAGACTCGCAGGGAAGAACCCCTCAACATACTAGGACACTATCAAAAAGGAGGGGGGGTTGAAGGATGGGAAGTTGAAAAAGAATTAAAACAGGTAAGACAGATGCAGAGTTGGTTACCTAACTTAAATATCTGATGCTGTCTTTTTCATCCATTCCTCAACTGATGGGACCAAGTCCCCAACCAGAGTAACCCCTGGGTTGTCCTCAAGGACAATAGAGCCAAATGCTGCCCTACTCTGAGACAGAATGTCCAATTTGCAATGAGTTACAAAAAAATATGAACACTGGACCGTGTAGCAGCTGCACAAATCATCTACAGACGTTATGGACCAAAAGGCGGTTGATATGGCCATAGATCTGGTTGAAGGTGCCTTAGGGGATTTGGGTAGTGATAAGCCATTCTTGTAGACAAAGAAAATGCAAGTGAACCCTCTGGTCAAGGTTACTTTTGATACTGCTTTGTCTAACTTTGCCTTGGAAAATGAAACAAACAGTTCTGATTTTCTAGAATCATTAGTTCTGTCAATATAGAATGAGTTGTCTACAAACATCTACTAAACGAAGCATGTATTCTCCCTTGTTGGAAAAGTTTGGAAAGAAGAATGGAAGATTAACTGACTGGTTAAGATTTGCCTCTGATGCCACCTTGGGCAGGAAAGAATTAATCCAAAGGGATACTCTAGCCTTATGAAAAATCAGGTAAAGTGGTTTGGAAGAAAGTGCCTGGAGCTTGGATACCTGTCTAGCTGATGAAATGACTACCAGAAAAATGGTTTTCCATGACAAAAACAAATTTTGCTTTGGCTGATGGCTTGAATGGAGGTAAAGTCAAAGTCTGAAGGATAACTGTTAGGTCCCATGGAGGAATGAGGTCCTTAATAGGAAGCCAAAGTAGAAGAGTACCCTTAAAAGCTTTACACAATTTCAAGGAGGCTAGAGAGGAGTGGTTTTCCCCTAGGTGAGAATCTGAGATGGCAGCCAGCTGCACTTAAACTGTTAAATAACTACAGCTCCATTGCTAAAATTGGAAGTGAAAAAGTCAAGAATAATCAGAATAGGTGCTGAAAAGGAATCTAAATGGTCTCTGAAGGGCTCAGACAGAATCTTTTCCAAATGCTCTTATTAAATTTCCTGGTAGAAGCCTTTTGGAATGTCACAAGAATGTGACGAACTGGGAAGAAAGCCTGGAGTTTCTAGTCATCACTGAAGTGGAAAAAACATGCAGTCAATTTAAAAGATTGAATGTCTGGGTGAGGCAATCCAGATGGGTGACAGAAGATCTAGAACAGGAGCCAGCACGAAGGAAAGGTGAACTAGATGAGGCCACAGGAAGGGGAACCACACTTGGTGGAACCAGACTGAAGCAATGAGGATTACCCTTGCTCTTCCCCTGCAATGCTTTCTGGAGAATCTTGGGGATAAGACGAATGGGGCATAAATCGCAGAGAAGTCTAGGGAGCCAGTCATGAACTAGAGTCTCTTGGTGATTTTGCCTCCTGAGTGGGGATGGGGGGATACGGGCAAAGTACCTGCTGCTCTTGAAACTGAGGGGAAAAGCAAAGTTGCAGCATGGCTGACCCCACTGGTGAAATATAATTTCCGACACTGACAGAGAACATTTGTGAGGGACTAAGATGGACCTGTTCAGTTTGCTTGCTAGCACACTGGTTTTCACTGGAATAAAGCATTGCCAATACAAAAGTGTCCAGAAGAGACTGCCCATTGCCAAACTCCCTTGTCTCTCAGCATAGGGGAGAGGATTGGATTCTCCCTTTTGGTGACGTACCAAACCACTGACATGTTGTCCATCTGAAGAGCAATCATCCTTAGAGGGAGAACATCTTGAAAAACCTGCAACACCAACAGGACTGCTCTCATTTCTAGGATACTGATGTGAAAATTGGCCTCTAACTGGGACCACATGCCTTAGATCGTCCTTCACAAATAATACCCCCCCCCCACCCCCCAGCAGGGAGCCATCTGTTGTCACTGTGGCCTTGGACAAGGGAAGAACAAAAGGGCAACCCTGAGAAGCTTTTTCTGCATGAACCCACCAGGGTGTGTGTTGCTTGCAAACATTTGATAAGAATGGGTGTCGTCAGTGGATGCCTCTTTATTGACCACTGTACTGCTAGAGTCCACTGTAGAACCCTCACGTGAAAACAATAAGGGTACCAACACTATTGAAGCTGCCATCGATTTGAGTGGCTGTAACACTACTCTGGCTGGAGGTGAATGAAGTGAAAGGATGTGTAAGGCCTGGTTTCATAAAGTGTATTCTCATCTGTGGCAAATGTTCTACTTTTATCAGGGTATCTAGACAGGCACCTATGAACTCCAGAGTTTGTGCAGAGAAGAGCTGAGACTTGGTTTAGTTTACAATAATGCCTAGTTGGAGGGATAGACTGAGCAAGTAGTCCCTGGTTTGGATCAGTAAAGGTTTGGTGGAAGCTGAAAGGAACCTAGATAAGGAAACACCTGGAATCTGTGCAGTCTCAGGTGAGCTGTAAACACCCTGGTGCTGTGGAAAGACCAAAGGGCAATGTCCTGAACTGGTAGTGACTAGATCCCAGCCGAAAGTGTAGACATCTCCTGGAGCACCTGTGTATTTTGAGATAGTATGAATCCTGCAGATCAATGAAGCACATCCAATCGTTCTGTAAGAGTGGCAGAATAGACTGAACCATGACTATCCGGAACTTTTGAGTGTTTCATGAACCTAATTAGATTGCAGAGATCCAAAATTGATCTTAGTCCCCTGTCTTCTTTGGCACTAAAAGGAACCTTTAGTAGATTCCGGATCCCTGTTGGTCGGGGGCCGGCCAGTTGAATGACGACTTCAGCAACTTTTCTATTTCTATAACTGTTACTTTTCACTGACTAGGTAGAATGCCAGGAATTCTGTTGCTGTGTTTTGAGGACAGAAGGGAAAACGGTATGTAATAACCTCTGGATATTACTCTGCAGGCAGGTATCTTTGGTAATGGCTATCCAGGCTTCTACGTGTAGAGATAAGTGTCCTAGGACTAACTCTAGACTGCAGCAGTCTGGTAAGCCTTTAGGAACACATGCAAAATTTCTCACAGAGAGGAGAGCTCTGAAGCCCTGATGTTGTGGGCTGCCTTTCCTATGGGGGCAGCGTCTCCCATTAAAGCTCCCCCCTCTGCCACGAGGGGATCTTTCTCCACAGGAGTCTTTGGAACCCTGTGTCTTTCTGAACCACATCTTCCTGACACTTCTCTCATTCCAGAAGGTCCTTTGAGGGGCAGAGAAACGGATTCCCATGGTAGATGTCTTCCAGTCTTGTTCATGCTTACAGACAGTCTCTTTCACCTTAGGGCCAAACAAGGTGGATCCATCAAATGAAGCATTGATGAATGAAGACTTGAAGGGCTTCACAAAATTAAAAAGATGCATTCAGGCTTGCCGTCTAATGGCTATTTTTGAACCTGCAGCTCTAGAAGCTTCCCCTGAGGTGTGACAAATCTGTCTCAAGGAAGCATTAGATAAGGACTGGACGATGGCCAGTTGTAAAGATACAGTTTTATCCTCTACAGACATGGACCCTGACAGGGTACTGCAAAGCTGTTTGATTAATTCCCTCTGAAATCTTGTAACATGTGACAGATAATTCCAAGACCTGAGGTAAAAGGTGGCTGAGGCATAGAGACACTTCCCAAATCTGTCCAACACCATGGACTCTCTTGTTAGGGGGATGGACAGAAGAACTCTGTTCCAAAAGCTTTGGTGGGTGCTGCAACAACCAGAGCATCCATTGAGGAACCTTCCTCCAATGAGATCTGTCCTTGAGTGTAACAAGATATCTGTTAGGGTGTTTTGGGATGGGATCCGAGACATCTGGATCCTTTCAAGCCCAGTCGAAATACAGTCGAAATAAGATCTACCATCTCATCTGCCAGGGGACTACCAAAGTCGTATCTGAGCCAGCTCCAAAAGCTTCAAAAAACACGGACCCCTCTCGGGAAGGGGAATTGGAAGACCAACCACCTTTCTGTCTCAAAAGAGAGTATTTCACTGAATGAGATATTCTAAAGGGGTGAAATGGGGGAACCTTCCTCTTCATCAAAGTCAGTGTCTTCGGTTCAAAACTCTTATGGAAAGTTTAAGGGTCTCCTCTTATAAATCTGCTTCTGAGGGGGCTCTTGGGTGGGAGGCTCCAGAGAGGACATGGAAGTGCTAGCAGAGTCCTGAATGAGGGCAGTCTCAAGGCTTGATTGGACCAGTTGTCCCAATGGGACAGGATAAAAAGACCCCGTGTCCACAGCAGACAGTTGAGGATGGGGTGGACCCGATGGCAGTAAGGATGTCTTTTACACAGAGGTGAAGAAAGTGCCCTCCACTTCATCAAAAGCTGAAGCCACAGAAGAACCCAGTCTGGATTGCACATGTTCCGTAGAAGCCTGTGCAGGATGGAACCCAATCCCCACAGACTCCAGCTTCGATACAGGGTTCACAGCTGAGCTGTAATTCCAAATCTCAGACAGGAAGGGACAGCTCTGAAAACAATGGAGATGAGCCCAGCCCCCTGATCCAGCACCAAAGCTACAGCTCCGAGACCCTTCCAAATATGACAAAGTCGGATCCATCTGAGTCACAGAGGGCCAGTTCTTTGGTTCAGACACAAACATACTTTGGCAGTCTTGGGTCCAATATCTGCGAAACCACAAGACGGATCACAGTAGCAGTTAAAGGTTGGGGTTGTACAGTACGTAAAATTCGTGGAGCTGATGGGAGTCCAAGCCAGAAAGTACAGTTGTGTACACGTACCATAAATGTAGATGTTCGAGTGTATTCACTGTTGCAGTCATTACATTTGGGTTATCTGCTTGCAGTAGCCCTCAGTCGGCCTGATTAGCAAAGTCTTGGGTCCTGCGTCGGTTGCTGTTCCTTCTTCCAGGATGTCAGGTCGTTAGGGGTATAAAACATGCAGCTGATGCCATTACATCAGTTTTTCTTGCCCCAGATGCCAGGTGCCCCCCTAATGGGAAGCAATTAAATCTATAACACAAGGATATACCTCAAACAAAAAAGCAAATACACCAAAAAGCTTTTTGAGCATAGTAAGCGAGAGTAGAGGTATAGCCAAAAGAAGAAAGGGGGCTGGAGGGAGGGTAACCAGGACTGCAAAAGTGAATACACTCGAACATCTACATTTATGGTAAGTGTACACAACTGTACTATGTTCTTCATGTTTCACTGTTGCAGTCATTACATTTGGGTAGCTTCCCAAAGCTAAGGTTGGGAGGAGGAATTTAAATAGAATTAGGACCAGCTATAAGGCCCTGAAAGACTGCAGTGGCAAAACCAGCTCTGGATTTAGAGAAAATTGGCAAATGATAATGCCTGATGAAAGTATGTACAGAACTCCGGGTAGCAGCTTCTAGGATGTCCCTTGTAGGGACGCCCCTGAGAAAGGCTGTAGAGGTAGATGCAGCCCTGGTTGAATGGGGTCTGATGCCCTGTGGGAAAGGTTTTCCATGGGGCTTATAGCAGAAATGAATGCAGTGGCCTATCCATTTTGAAATTGTTTGCTTTGAAATAGCTTTCCCCTCTGTCCCTGCAGCAAATGCCACCAGCAGTTGTTCAGATTTCCTTTGAGGTTTAGTCCTGTCCAAGTAGAATCTAAGTTGTCTGTGCACATCTAAGGAGTGCAGTAGCCATTCCCCTTTGTTCTGTGGGTTAGGAAAGAAGGTAGGCAAATGAATTGACCGATTAAGAGCCACAGTGGACACCACCTTGGGCATGAAGGAGGGATTGGTTCTGAGTTCACCCTGTCTGCATGAAAGATGATGAAAGGCTCCACTGCCATAAGAGCCTGTAACTCAGATACCCTTCTTGCAGAAGTGATTGCTAAAAGGAAAGCTGTTTTTCAGGAATGGAATTTTAAATCTGCAGTAGCAGCTGGCACAAAAGGAGGAAGAGTGAGTTTCTCCAAGACAAAGTTAAGGTCCCAGGCTGAAGTTGGAGCTGTCCTTGGTGGCCTTAAATTTTTAGACCCTCTGAGGAACTGCTTGAGCAGTGGGTGAAAGAAGAGGGGGGGGCTCTGTGCTATAATGAGCTGAAATGGCGGAGGCATGAACTTTGATGGAGGAAAAGGACAAGCCCTTATGAAGCATCTCAGTCAAATATTGTAGAATCGGAGGTAAATTGGGCACTGCTGCGCTCATCCCTTGAGATTGGTTCCAGGTACAAAATCTTTTCCATTTTGCAGCATAAGATTTTCTAGTACTAGGCCTTCTAGCCTCTAAAATGATATCCATCACGATTTACTGAGGGGTGGTAGAGGAGAGATTAGGTAATTAGCCAGGCTGCTAGGTTCAGGGTTTGCAGCTGAGGGTGCAGAATCTGGTTCTCCTGCTGAGACAACAGGGAAGGAGTCTGAGGCAGGTGCCATGGGGCCAAGAGTGACACACTGCGCAGGAGGGGGTACACCAGTGTTGGCGTGGCAAGTCTGGTGCAATTAAATTTGTCCTTCGCTTAGTAGTACCTTGGAGAGCAGAGGCAGAGGAAGAAAAGCATAAACTGATAGGTTTTTCCAGCTGAAGGATAGAGCATCCACTTTCCAAGCTAGTTTGTGGGGAATCCTTGTGCAAAATTTGTCCAGTTGATGGTTCTGGGGGGAGGCAAACAGGTCTATATCTATTTGCTTGTCAACATGTTGAAAATCCTTGATTCCCATTTCCGCTCGTGTGGGTCCATGAGGTTTCTAATTAGTCCATCTGCCAGTATACTTAGTTTTCTTGGCAGCAACTGAGCTTGCAGATTCACTTGGTAGCTCAAGGTTGTGTTCCACAATGCCATGGCTAGTCTGCAGAGGGAGTGTGTACCCCCCTGTTTATGTACCACATGACTGTGGTGTTGTCCGTCTTTACCATTAGTTGCCCTGGAAGAATGTGGTCCTTGAAGGCTGTCAGAGCAGTCTGTACAGCTAACATTTCCTTTCGATTTATGTTTAGGTGCATTCGGTTTGGGTTCCATTTGCCCTGAATGCACTTCCCTGCCAGGTGAGCCCCCCATGCATAGTCTGATGAGTCTGTTGTTAAGGTTTGGGCGGCAGGGGGTAGTGTGAATGGTAGTCCCTTGTTTTGGTGGCAGGCCTCTGCCCACCAAAGGAACTCTAGGCGTAGGTAAGGTATGACAGGAATCATAGCTTCTAGATCCTGTGAATGTTGACACCATAGGCTTTTGAGATACCATTGCAGTTTTCTCATATGCAGCCTTGCATATGGAATTAGAAGAATACAGGAGGCCATGAACCCCAAGGCTTGCAGTATTTGCCTTGCAGATAACTGGGTTTTTTGTGGCCACTTGTTTGAAGTAGGTTGTCAAATGAGTCCGTTTCTCTGGGGTGAGGAAAGCCATCTGGGAAGTTGTATTCAAGCTTGCTTCCAGGAATATAATTTGTTGACAGGGTACCAGGTGTGATTTATTTTTGTTTATGGTGTACCCCAGACAAGTCAGTACCTTTTGAACAAAGGCCAGATGATTCAAAAGTATGTCCTGGTTTTCTGCCTGAATTAGACAATCGTCCAAGTATAGATATACTTGTATATTTCTTTGCCTGCAGAATGCAATGACTGGAGTTCGGCACTTTCTGAATACCCTGGGCACAGTAGATAAGCCAAAGGGCAGTGCAGAGAACTGATAGTGCATGTAGCCTTGGAAACAAAACGGAGCAAACAAACTGTATAAACTCTAACAAAATCCAACAGAGAGGAGATCCGTAAGCCAGAAAATTGTTGTATGTTTATTATAAATAGAATGAAGCGCTTTTCGTTAACGCAAGTGCTTTAACTTATTCAGATTCAAAAAACATAAACCTCGTACAGAGCAAATAAATAACCTTTCAAGTATCACGTGGTCAGCATCAGCTGAAACGCATATACAACCTAGTCACCAACTTAAAGTGACGTTATCTATTAAAATATTTAAAAGTTACATAATATAACAACAATGTCTTTGTGGGAACCAGATATTAAATGACACACAATGCAACCAGTCACATATGACAAGATACAAGAAATAATGTTAGTCGGCGAGTTACAAATGGACAAACTCAACAGAATGACACTCGCTAACTCAATGTCTGACCTTAGACTCCTAAAGCATGCGTTTAAAAACTACCAGTGGACAGCCAGATATATGTGATCAGTCAGTCAATAACCAACAAACTTAAAAATAAAAACAAGCATATAAATCACATAAGTAAAATAAAATTATTAGACATAAATCTAAGAAATGTACTTAAACTAAGTGAACATCCATATCAATTTAATGTTTAATTAACGTGTCAAAACCCCTGGTATGATGACAGAAAATACATAATCTATTTAAGCTCTTTAATTTCAAAAGACAAGAAATATTGCAGGCATCGTTTAAACTGGGGTTTAAGAATGCATTAAGCCTAACCTGCCATAACAATTCACATTCTTCAAGGATTAAATTGGATGGTCCTCCTCTTACATCAAAACTTACATGATCTAAAACCTTAAAAAGAAACTTGTGGTTACTGTGCTCAATAAGGTGCTTTGTCAAAGTGTTTTCCCCTCTATAGCATAGGTGTGCTCATAAATTCTTTCCTTTAACTTGCGTTTGGTTTTACCGACATAGAAGGCTGAGCATACCTGGCACTTGGCTATATACACCACAAGTTTGGAATTACAATATTTACTCCTTAGTTTATAGTTCCTACCGTTAATGTCAATACTTTCACCCGTCTCAATGTGTCTGCATATTCTACAGTGTCCATATGTGAACATCCCAACTTGTTTTGAAAATGGACCCATATTCCTTCTTTCAAGCAAGTTTTTAAGATTAGGGTCCATTTCCAAAACAAGATGAAAACGCTTTGGCAAAGCACCTTATTGAGCACAGTAACCACAAGTTTCTTTTTAAGGTTTTAGATCATGTAAGTTTTGATGCAAGAGGAGGACCATCCAATTTAACCCTTGAAGAATGTGAATTGTTATGGCAGGTTAGGCTTAATGCATTCTTAAACCCCGGTTTAAACGATGCCTGCAATATTTCTTGTGTTTTGAAATTAAAGAGCTTAAATAGATGATGTATTTTCTGTCATCATACCAGGCATTTTGACACGTTGATTAAATATTAAATTGATATGGATGTTCCACTTAGTTTAAGTACATTTCTTAGATTTATGTCTAATAATTTTATTTTACTTATGTGATTTATATGCTTGTTATTATTTTTAAGTTTGTTGTTGGTTATTGACTGACTGATCACATATATCCGGCTGTCAGTCCACTGGTAGTTTTTAAACGCACGCTTTAGGAGTCTAAGGTCAGACATGGAGTTAGCGAGTGTCATTCTGTTGAGTTTGACCATTTGTAACTCGCCGACTAACATTATTTCTTGTATCTTGTCATATGTGACTGGTTGCATTGTGTGTCATTTAATATCTGGTTCCAACAAAGACATTGTTGTTATATTATGTAACTTTTAAACATTGTAATAGGTAACGTCACTAAGTTGGTGACTAGGTTGTATATGCGTTTCAGCTGATGCTGACCACGTGATACTTGAAAGGTTATTTATTTGCTCTGTACGAGGTTTATGTTTTTTGAATCTGAAGAAGTTAACGCACTTGCGTTAACGAAAAGTGCTTCATTCCATTTATAATAAACATACAACAGTTTTCTGGCTTACGGATCTCCTCTCTGTTGGATTTTGTTAGCGTTTATATAGTGCATGTAGCCAGCTTTGAAGCATAGGTATCTTCTGCAGGACTCCCTGATAGGGATGTGCAAATATGCTTCTTTTAAGTCTAGTGTTGCCAACCATGCATCTTTGCCTAGCATAGGAAGCAGCTGGTGAAGAGTCAGCATCTTGAGTTTTGGAATCACCAGAAAGGTGTTTAGAGTAGAAAGGTCCAGGATAGGACGCCATGTATTGCCTTTTCTGGGTACCAGAAAAAGTCTCAAATAGAAACTTGTCCCTTTTCCTCTTCTGATACCAACTGAATAACCCCCATGCTTAAGAACGAGAGTACGTGATTTTTGGCCTCTGCCCACTGATTTGGGGGTAGATCTGGCCACCCGCTTGGTGTTGGTAAGGTGTGGAAGTGAAATCTGTATCCTCGGGACACTATTTTAAACCCATTTGTCCTGGGTAATGAGTTCCCAGTTTTCGGCCTGTAGACCAATCTTTCCGCCTAAAGGAGCATTCAATTGGGAAGTGCTTGGAAGCTTTAAAAGCAAGTAATTGAGACAGTTTTCCATGGGGGGGGGGTCTTACTACTCCCTGATTTGGGTGCGGAAACCTCCCACTGCTTAGTCTAGTGTGTCCCATGGGACTGTAACCTGGGGTTTCTGCTGTGTCTGGATTTGGCTTGAGAAGACCTGAAAGGGGCTGGAAAGGACTAATTCTTAGAGGGCCAGTGCTTACTAAATCTAGGAGGCTGAACTTTTAAGAAATCTTTAATAGTTTGCATAGACTTAGCTTTATCTTCCATCTTTTTAAGAACTTCCTCAGCCTTGTTGCCAAACAGGCGGTCCTGATTTAAGGAAGCATCCAACAATTTAGCTTTAACATGATCAGGCAAAGATTGCTCCTTAAGCCAAGCATGCCTTTTGAGCACAAACCCAGTAACAGCAGCTCTGCAAGAGGCCTCTAATGAATCAAATCCACATTGTAAAGTATGTTTTCCAACCTGTTTAGCAGAATGCATTAAATACTGTAATTCTTTATTTTCCGCACAGTCAGGAATCATCATTTTCTGTTTAAGCAATCCAATAACATGTTGCTGATACTTTAACATATGAAACTGGCAGTTTAAAGCCCCAATGGCCAAGGTTGCACAAGTGTAAACCTTCTTTCCCCATCTATCCAGTGCCCTGGAGTCTCTATCAGAAGGGGTAGGATTTTTAGCAGTAGAAGCCTTAATTGCCCTTGGGTCCCTTTGAAATAGTCTCTGGATCCGCAATAGGATTTTTAAAAAGGAACTTGTGTGAATCAGGAACCCTGTAATATCTGTCAGGTTTTCTGGGAGCAGGAGGCAAAGAATCAGGGGCCAAACTAGATTCCAAAAAAGCATCAACAATGTCTAGTACAGGAGTAATAGCTAAAAGCCTATGCTGAGGCAGGAGTAAGAAATCCCTAATCCTCTTTTTTGAATCCGAAAAATCCTGCCTTTCCCAGTGGAAATGTTCCCTTAGAGTATGTAAGGTTTCACCAAAAGAAAAATCCTCTGGAGAGGAAGCAGAGGGAATAGAGTCCTCTGCATCAGAATCCTCATAAGTAGATAAGGGCAAATCCAGATCATCAGAAGAATCAGAAAAATCAGAATCCTGGTCAGAAGATTCATAAACAACTTCAGTCCTAGGTCTCTTAGAAGGGGGAAGTTGGCTTCCCCTGATAAGAGTTACAAGATCTTCAGACATTCCGATCATTTGTTTTTTAGGCATAGAGGCCTGAGTATGCGGTCTAGGCGTCGGTTTTTTAGGCATGGTTCGAGATTTAGGTCTAAATGAAGAAGGAGGCGTCTGTTTAATATGCAAGTCCGTAGGCCTGAATACATCCTCAGAAGCTGGTGCCTGCACAACGGCTCTGGACTCATCCAAGGTACAGACATCTGCGGGTTCCATAGTTGAAGCATCTCACGGCATACTGGACTCCAAATGGGTCTCAGTAGAGGCCTGCGAATCAGAAGTAGCAGGGATCAGGGGCTGCGAAAGCAGCTCACTGAGTACCGGCAAACTGGCGACTGGCTCTGTCTTTATCTTTGCGTTTTTTTTAAATCCCGGTAGTCAGATGGCTAACCGACATTTCTGGGTAATTAAACAGAGAACCGAAATATTTAGAGGCAAAAATATACAGATGACGGATAGTGCGTTGATTAAGTAAAGCACAAAACCGACAGCAAGGTACTTCGTGGTCAGGGCCTAGGCAAGGAATACAATACGAATGAACATCTTTGAGGTATTTGCTTTCCACAAGTAATGCAATTAAGTTTTACTGACATCAGTAAGGAGCAAGAAAGTTTCCCCAATGGGGTACTTGGCTTTAGTTGAAGACTTTGATTCTGAAACTCGAAAACGAAAATTTCAGGAGTCGGTTGACCAGCACTTGCGAACTGCTTCTGCTTCGGGCACCGCACAGCAAGAAAGACATGTAATGGCATTGGCTGCATGTTTTATACCCCCGACGATCTGACGTCATGGAAGAAGGGACAGCAACTGACGCAGGACCCAAGACTTTGTTAATCAAGCCGACTGAGGGCTACTGCAAGCAGATAACCCTAATGTAATGACTGCAACAGTTAAACACAAAGAACATCAACACCCAACTGAATCTGGGTTCTGAGAAGTGTTCTCATCATCTTATTCACATCCACTTCTGTTAGGCTCCTAGATGACCTGATGGAAGATGTCAAAGGTGGATGGGATACCCTTTGACACATGACCTGCAGGAAAGGAGAGTGCAGCCTCAAACTCACTGGCTTCAGAGAAAATTTGGATGAGGCTTGATGTGACAGACTTTGACAGTGTCAGATCTGAGATTTAGTCAGATCAGAGGATTTTGATCTGGTTGGAGTTGGACCTAAAGCAGTTTATGGATCTTGTGTTTTAGAGAATTTCTAGGCCTGAGCCAAAGCTGAAGGATGAGAGCGATCAGAGGAACACTTCAATTCCTTGCTTTTGTCTGCTGCTTGTCCTGAAGATTTTTTTAGAAAAGGATGGAGCTCCAGAGACAGAAGGAAGGAAGGAGACCTTTCAAAATCAATTTGTTCTTCCTTTCTACCAACTCTCTGTGGTTAAAGCTAGCACAAATATCACATCCAATGTTTAGATGTCCCAGTCCAAGGAAATAAACATACTTGGAGTGATTTCCTCAAGTTTGAAATGTTGTGCCCATTTGAGGAGCAATTCTTAAAACTATTCTGCTTCTCCGACAAAAACAAGAAACAACCAGCAGATAAATATAAAGGACTTGGCCAGACATAAAAATGCCATCAATGGGAATAGAAATACCTAAAGGTAAAAACTATGATAGCTTAATACTAATAATGGTAATCCAAGAAGTACCAAGAACACGAAGCAAATCGGAGAAAACAAGGGGACAAGACCCAATACTACACTACCAAGAAAAGAAAGAACTAAAATTCTCCATAAAAGGGAGAAAAGATAAATGACTTTATATACATATCTATATATGGGAAGGAAACAATTGTGAAAAAGATTATCCAGAAATTATCAAAGTACTTTCCACTGCGACTCCAATAAATCCAGTGGACGAAGCTTAAAATGAAGAAAGATTTATTGTGCAGAGTTAGGTTAGTGCTTTCACCCTGTCGGGCTTCCTCAGACCTTTAATGGATTTATTGGAGTTTACTACTTGGAATTTTTACCAGAGAACTTTATTTTACACCTACAGCCTTGGAGTGACTCTGAGCTTTCTGTTTGGGTTTATCTTTGTCTTTTAGCATCAGAGCACTTACTCCCTTGTCACTTGCTCTGTTGACTTTGTTTTACGAACATCAGATTAAGCCCACATATGCTATCAACTTCTCCAAGCTTCTCATGTTGCCTCCCTAAGGAGCAAAGGTTAAACAGCTGAGCTGCAATGACTGCTAGAAGTAATCATACATATCCTGATAAACAGTTTTGATGGTCAGAAAGTTGGCTTGCTCTGCTCCTCCTGTTGACATAATATTTATATAACTGCCAAAATAATCAATTAAACTGGTTTCTAAAATATACCAATTAACCAGCCCCACATGGTAATGACTTAATACTGCACACCCAGCCAAATGGATTATTCCTTTTTTAGTGAATATGTGGAGAGGTAAGAGAATTATTACAATAGATGTCACCATCATAACTGCAAACAGGCTACGAAATGCTGCAAACAAATCAAATGCTATGTCCTTTCATGGAAGAAGCAATTTTGATCTCACTTTTTTTACTTACTCTGTGAAGATGGAAGATCAGTTCTACTGCAGCTGTGCAATGTTGCTGGCTCCCCCTTGGCAACAGTAGACGGAACTGTGCTTGCTGGGAAGACATGATGTACAGGAGGGTGAGTGCACTGGCTATTGGTTGCTGTTCCAACAAGAATGCTGCTGGGAAAGTCTGTCAGTCCTGTAGCCTGAAAAAAATATTTAAAAACTATGTCAATGGAATGGCTACAAATCAGTACAAAATATATAGTGTAAGAAGGTAAAAACTAATATCCCATGTGTGTGTGTGTGTGTGTGTGTGTGTGTGTGTGGGGGGGGGTTAAACTGAGAATAATAGTAATACAGCATACAGCGCTACATGACAATTAAACATATCCAGCACAATACTAAAAGTATACATTTGCTTAAAAAGTGGAATTTGTTTAAACCATGCCCTGGACTTAATCAATAAAAGTCTTGCGAACCGAACTCCAACCATACTTTAGCAGAAAGACAAACTCACCAAACCTAATCAAGTTAAGTTTTCTAAAACCCTCTAGATTTATCTACTACAGTTTAGAATTACTGCAGCACTGCAATTTAAAAATTACCTGATTTACACTATGCCAAACTCAAAATGATTACTTAACCTAGCAGTCAGCAATTTGGCCAATTGTATGAACATTCTTGCAATGGTTCCCACATGAAATTAAACAGTTGCAGGAACTTCACCTCACTATAAAACGTAACAGTCTAGAAGGCTAAATTTAGTAATGTAGCTCCTCACTAAAGGAAGAGTATGAGGTGTTGAAAAAAAAAAAACCTTGCAGCATGGACTGATAGAAGACCCAGTCAGGAATAACCTGCTGAGAACTATTAGGGTATGCTTTATTTTTGGATAAAGGCTTACTGTATGGGAACATAAGTACATATGTGTAAGCTGCGTTTATCCATAACAGATGTTTGAACTACTCACTGCTGCAGTAGCCTTTAGGCTATATGGGTAGTGTCCTGCCAAGGATACAAACAGCCAGCTTCACAAAGCTGTGGTTCCCTTCCACACCCCTTCACACAGACTCCTGACTGGTCAGCCAAGTGGAGGGAAATCAGCAGTTTAAGTGAAGATTTCTTCAGTACATTCTTGCCCATAAGTAGAGAATGAGCATACTTATCCTGAAATTCAAAAACATGTAATAGTGTTAAAAAAAGCCTTATACCCCAACCAGTAATTATAAGCACAAGAAGGGGCATAAGAGGGTGGGTGCTGATACTGCAGCAGTGAAGAATTAGAACATCTACTGATGTATACGACTGCAAATTACACATCTGTACTATGTTCATCATTCTCACTACCGCAGTAGCCTTTAGGAGAAGATGCATCCAGGAGCCCCTAGAGAATGCTATTAGCAAAGCCTATCCTGGCTCTGGAAAAGGAATCCAGTTTGTAATGCTTTGAAGAAGCCAAGGTTCTAATAGAATTTGCTGAGGACAACCATCTATAAATAGTCTGTTTGACATAGGTTGTTCTTTGACCCATAGTAAGAAAAAAATAGCCGACTGCTTCCTAAAAGACTTAGTTCTGTCAAGATGGTGTCTAAGCTGCCTATGCACATACAGAGTATAGAGAATCTTTTCTTCCTGGTTCTTATGATCTGGACAGAAGACTAGGAGAAACAATTTCAGGCACAGACGAGAGATTTGTTCTTAACGAGACCCTACCCCCCCAAAAAAATCATAGGGTTTACCCACCATGACAGCTTGCACCTCAAATACTCTTTCTTGCAAATGTCAAGAACAATGTGAAATACAGCTTTCCATGTAATAAGCCTTAAAATTGTCTGATAAGCAGGTTCAGATAGAAGCATAATTAACTTTTCTGGCACAAAGTTAAGATCCCAAGAAGGCATGATCTGAGGTTGTCTCAGGTATAAACTCCCTTCAGAAACTGTTTCACTAGAAATAGAAGAAAGAGGAGTATCTATGGGTAGACATGCTGAATGGCCACAAGATGAACCTTAGAAGAATAAGAGAGGCCAAAGGATAGCAGCAACTAAAATATTTCCGCACCAGTGGTACATAATCCCTGATGGGTCCCTAGTTATTGGCTAGGCACCAACTAAAAAATCTTTATACTGACCCATATAAATTTTTCCAGAAGCACGTTTTCTTGCTTCCTTTAGTATCTGTTGTACGTCTTCATAGGAGAGGTTCCTAAAAGGTATCAGAATTGAGTCATCCAGGCAGGCAGTGGAAGTTGTTTGAGATTTGGGTGTTTCAAACTCCCACATACAAGGATTTTAGATTGTGGGTCAACTGTCTCTGGCACTTTTAAAGTTCTTTTTACGCCATGTGATTTCTAAATTATTTAAGCGGTTAATTTTGTGATGAACTTCATCTGAAAAAGTTTTACTAGAGTCCAAGATGAAAGCGCTCATGGTTTTGTATTTAATTAAAAGTTTCTGAGTTTTAGTGGGGATATACTGGAGTCTGACAGTTTTGTGTGTTATGAGTTTGCGATATTTTGGTGCTTTTACATACTTACAAAAACGACATCTTGTGCAAGGAAAAGTACCTGCCCCTTCAATATGTCTAATATTTATAAAATTTTGTTCCCTGTAGCAAAGCCTTTGTTTTAAATTTTACTCCAGTTTATATCCAAAAATAGATTTACCAGACAATTAAGGGGGATCTAAAACTTGTAAAATGTGCCAATGTTTCTGTATAACTTGTGTTATATTACGAGTCAAAAATGAAAGTTATGTACTAACCATAATGATAGATCCATGTTATCCGTTTCCATCTGATTCAACCTGTTGGGTTATCGGATCAAACTCAGATCCAAGACCAGCAATTTCAAAACACTTCAGCCCCCAAACTCTGCCTCCTCGACATATAGTATTTGCCGATTGATTTTGCCCCTTCCCAAAAAATCCCAGCTGTTAAATCCTCCCCCAAACATCTTTATTAAATTTTCACATGACAAAGACAATCTTACATTTATATAAATGAAAAACATACAAAACACCACTTTAGTTGCAAACAGTTTACATCACAGACACCAGTGAAACAACTGTAGTTGCAAACATTGTACACTTATAAACCATCCAGCCATTGTCAGTTAAACATTATATGGCTCAATCAAATCCTGCCTCAAACCTCGTTCCAGCTCTGCAAATATTGTTCCCACAATTCCAGTTTTTTTCCCTATATAGTTTGCTCCTTCCCTTTTCTAAAGATCCCAATTCCAGTTGTTTTATCTCAGTTACTATATTCACTACGTCTAGTAAAGTTGGTCTAGACTTTGATTTCCATTTTCTAATAATTGCTTTTTTGGCAGCCACCATAATTAGACACAGCAAGGCTTTACTATGTCTAGGCAATTCAGGTTCTGTAGCATAACTCAAAAAATCATCTCACCAGTCAGTCCAATCTGCTCACCCAGCATCTCTGACAGAGAGGTCTGCAGGGAATCTCTAAAGTCTGCCAGCTCATTACACTCACAAATAATATGTTCCCAGCTACCTCTTTCTTGCCCATCACAACTCCAACATTTGCTATCCACCGGAGGAAAAATTCTTTGGCGTCTACTTGGGGTATAAAAATACCTATGTAAACACGTCCAGGCAAAGATCCTAAATCTTCTAGACTATGTTGCATATTTGGAAGATATACAATCCCCCATTGTCTATTTGTGAATTGCTTATCCAGTCTCTCTTCCCAATCCTAAGTTCCTATAATTGATTCTTATAATTATCATGCAATATTTTATATACTTTACTAATTATTAATTTTTTTAACAGCAGCTTCTGTTCTAGATTCTATTAAAAGCTCTACCAGTGCTGGTCTTTCATTTAGGAGCCCCCTATGTCTTTCTTTGTCTATACTCTGATATCAATCTATAAGGAAGGCAATCTCTAACCTGCAGTCCAAATAAATTATTGGCCTCTTCCCATGCTGTCACCTTTCTCTTTCTAGTTATGTGCTCCCAATACCAGCTGTTAGCTCTCTGACAACAAAACAAGAACCCCAAAAGGAGGACTGGGAGAGAGAGAAAAGACTCAACAACTTGATTATCCCATGTCCATAAGAAATTAAACACGAGGGGGAAAGGAAGAAAGGATGGTTGAACTGGACAGAAACAGACAAAATGGATCTATTGTTAGGGTAAGTGCATAACTTTTGTATCCAATGTAGTCTTTTCCATCCTGGTTCAGCCTGTGGGACGGAGCCCCAGCCACAATTCACCACAGGGAAGTCCCTTCCACAATACGGAGGAACCAAAGGAGTCTGTAGACCTCGACTTAATATCCAACTTGTAGAGAGATACAAAGGTGTGTGAACCCACCAAAGTAGCCACAACACAAATGTCATCAATAGCAACTCTCAAGAAAAATGCTGTGGAGATAGCCGGAGCTCTAGTAGAGTGCCCCTTTAGTTTGAAAGGTAAATATTTTCCTTTCAAACCATATCCTAATAAAATGCAATCAGAAAGCTACTTGGATAAGGTAGACTTAGATAATGGCTTCTCTAACCAGATCTTTGAAAAGGGAACAAACAGCAGTACAGCCTTCATGAAGGACTTTGTTCCTTCTAAATAAAATCTCAGTTGCCTGTGAACATCAAGACAATGCAGTAATTACTTTCCTTTGTTTGAAAAGTTCACAAATAAAATACCCTAGGGAAGCCAAGAACAAATGGATGACCAGGTAGGCTACCTTAATAAAGGTACGGTGGGATATCGGTGAAGAAGCTGGGCTACTGTGTGCAAAGCCTTGAGAAAGGCTGTGCGTACCCAAGCGCTTGTGGTTGAAGGCTGAGTAAAGCCTTTAGAAAGGCTTCATGTACAGGTCGTAGTTCCGGCTGGTCAGGTTGCCTGGTGAGAGGAACCGCTAGTGTGGCAGCTAGAAATCAAAGATGAAACACACAGAAAAAACAGGCAAAACAACGTAAAAGTGGCTCAGCTAAGGAGCTCTGCTCGCCGTGGTGGCAAAAAATCAACGTGGTCGAAGTTTAGATTCTAGAAGGTCGTACTTTATTGAAGTAAAAAGTACCAGAAGTACAATCACCATCTCCCATTTTTTGCCACCACGGCGAGCAGAGCTCCTTAGCTGAGCCACATTTAAGTTGTTTTGCCTGTTTTTTCTGTGTGTTTGATCTTGATTTCTAGCTGCCACACTAGCGGTTCCTCTCACCAGGCGACCTGACCAGCCGGAACTACGACCTGTATACTAAGCCTTTCTAAAGGCTTTACTCAGCCTTCAACCACAAGCGCTTGGGTATGCCCAGCCTTTCTCAAGGCTTTACTGGTAGCCCAGCTTCTTCACCGACATCCCACCGTACCTTTATTAAGACAGCCTACCTGGTTATCCATTTGTTCTTGGCTTCCCTAGGGTATTTTATTCGTGGACATTTTTCCTCCACTCCATAGGAGCTTGAATACCCAGGTCCCACAGACGATCATTTTCCTGCTGGACGTTTGTTTAAAAAGTTGGGAAAATACTGACAAACGAATGGCCTGATTCAAGGCGGTTTCTGATGCCACCTTAGGCAAAAGGCAGGATCTGTTTTGCTTTATGAAAGACCAGGTATGGCAGTACCAAGGATCAGGTCTGCAGTTCTGACACATGCTTGACAAAAGTAACAGCTACCAGGAAATGTGTCTTCCAAGACAACTTCTTCAAAGAGATTGTCGCTGAAAGCTCAAAAGGACAGCCAGCAAGAATGTGAAGCATAAATGGTAAATCCAAAGAGGAACAGGGTCCTGGACAGGGGGTCACAACAAGAACATCCCTGTAAGAAAGGCCTTTGAAATCTTCAAAGTTGCCACAGGAGCATTATCTCTGCCAATATTAAAGAGGGAAATAGCAGCTAACTGAACTTCAATGGTGGAATAACTAGATTCAAAATGAACCTGATCAGCAAGAAAAGGAAGAATAGTCTCCAAAGGCACTGAAAATTGATCCAAACCTTTAGAAGACACTCAAAATGCACAGCATTTCTATTTGCTAGTGTAGACATTCAGTAAATGGCTTCTGGGAAGAGGACAAAATATAAATCACACTCTGAAAGCTTGGAATCTCTGGCCATCAATAAATTGGAGGAACCATGCATTTAGTTTGAGAATCCAGAGGTTAGGGTGGGTCCAAGCCAGCTGTATGAGAAATTAGATCTGAAATGGGATCCAGCATCTAGGGAATGTATTGCAGAAGAGGCCACCAAAATGGGAACTGCACCAGATGGTGCCAAAAAAGTGCAATGAAGACCACATTCATTCTGCAATGGGTGGCTTTCTGGAAACATTTTATCAGCAGCAGCAGAGTTGGAGGATATGCATACAGAAAACCTGGGGGCCAATTAAACAGGACACTGCCCCTGGGTAACTGTCCTTGTGGAGGAACAAATAATTCATGTACCTGGTGCTGGATGGGGAAGCAAACAGATCATAACATGGAGTGCCCCAGCACTGAAAGATCAGAGCCTCTACCCTTGGGTTTAGCCTGTCCTCTAAAATTCTGGATTTCACCAGGGTATGTGCTGCTAGAGGAAACTGCTGAGATGAAATCGCTCATTACCATACTCTCTAGGCCTCCTGACAAAGAGGGCAGGACTGGGCTCCCCCCATTTGTTCAGATACCAAACCACTGAAATACTGTCTATCAGCATTAAAATCACACCCTTAGGGAGGAAAGTCCTAAAAAGCATACAATCCGAGGAGAGCTGATCTCTCATCTCCAAAACTTTGATGTGAATATGGGCCTTCAGCATGTATCAAGCCCCTGAACTGTCTTTCCTTCAAAATGTCCTCCCCACACCTAAGAGAGTTGCCTGTTGTGACAGTGTGTATACTTAGCATAAATGTAGATGTTCGACTGAATCCACTGTTGCAGTCCTGACTTGTGTGATTTCCCACCATGGAAGCCCTTGGCCAGTCTGAGTACCAGAGAATATTTTCTGCTCCTTCTGAAGCCGGTGGATGTCCTGACGTCACTACGTTTGGGTATAAAATAAGTCAGCCAGCACCATGACTTCAATACTTTCCTCTCACCAACAAGTAGGAATCCTTCAATGTTTCCTTGAGGCCAGGAGTCTGGGACCCTACATTCCAGAATAAGTAAGCAGGAGAAAGGGGATTCACCTTGACTGAGAAGCTGAATGTCCTAGCCTATCTCACAGGTCAGAGGGGAAGGATAGAGGGAAAGAATAAACACTGCAACAGTGAATACACTAGAACATCTACATATACAGTAAGAGGACACAACTGTACTATGCTTTCAATTTCACTTTTACAATCCTGACTTATGGGATGACTCCCAAATCTGAAAAGGAAGGTGGATGGAAAGATTAAGGAGAGGCAAGGATGCCCTGCAAAATGGCAGTAGCGAATCCTGCTCTGGACTTAGAAAAGGTCGGGAGATGGTAACTGTTTGATGAAGGTAGCACTAAGGACCAGGTAGGAGCTTCCAAAATATCCGTGGCGGCCACCCCTTTAAGAAGGTAGTACTGGTGGCAGTAGCCCTAGTGGAATATATCCACACAGCATCAGGAGGCTTCTTACCATGATGGCTGTAGCAAAAGAATATACAGTGGGAGATCTACTTGGAATTAGTGTGTTTCAAAACTGTTCTTCCCTCAGAGCTGCTGGCAAAGGTCACAAAACGTTGGACTAATTTTTTTTTTGTCATTCTTGGTTCTAAGTAGTAAAGCAGCTGCCTACACACATCCAAAGAATGGAGGATCCCTTCTCCCTTGTTTTGAGGGTTAGGAAAGAATGTAGGTAAATGTATGGTCTGGTTTAAAGTTGTCTGTGTCACTACTTGGGCATAAAGGAAGGGCTTGTCCTGAGAGACACTGCCTGGGTGGAAAATGATGAAAGGTTCTACACACAAGGGCCTAAAGCTCTGACACCCTTTTGGCTGAAGTAATGGCTAGTAGGCAGGCTGTCTTCTATGTCAGGAATTTTATATCAAATGATGTTTGGAAGGACTAGCTTTTGCTCCCTTAGGGCCTGGAGTCACCACTTCAGGATCGGCCAACTGGGTTCTTAAAAAAAGTATTTGTGGGAATCTAGAACCCTGTAAAATCTGTCAGGCTTCTGAAGGGCAGACAGCAGAGACTCTGTCTGTAAAGAAGAATCTAGAAAGACATTGTCTACCACCTCTCAGACTGGGGGACTATAGCAAGTGGTTTATGCTTAGTCCTGAGTCTCCCATTGGATGTGCTCCCTCATGGTATGCAATCTCTCCCTAAAGGAAATATCCTGAGGGGGAGGTTAAGGTAAGTTTCTTTTCAAAACCAGAATCCCCATAGGAAGCAAAGGATGCAACCTTCTCAAGGTTGGATTCATCTCTAAATCATCCTTGGAGTCAAAAGAAGCAGAAAATTCCTATGGTGGGATATCCCTCTCTTTTACTAGGAGATGGTTCAGGGGGAGGGAGATGTCTGGATCATAATAAGGAAATCATATCCTCAGCCAGCCCTGTTGGTAGGCCTGGGAGTGGGAGCTGATAGGCCTACGGTGAGGTAAAGTGGGAGTAGCTTTTTTGTGAACAGTCTTAGGTTCTGGCCTAGGACCGAACTTCACATTAGCACCCGAACGAACAACTGATGCTAGTGAACAGTAAGTTGAGGCGATCTCCTGATAACGCAGAGAGCCTTCGTTGGTTTTAAAGCAGTCAGAAGCCACTGCCTGCGAAGAGTTTCTGCACCAAACCAATGAGTCAAGTCTTTTGGCTTTTAAGGAAGTAGAGGAACCCAGAGGCATATATGACTCCTTATGGGTCTTGACAGGGGCCTGTGCCACTACCTCAGTCGTCAAAGGGGGCTGTGAAGGTGTCTCACTTTCTTTGGCAATCACAAGCTTAGGAGGACTGGCCAACAGTGAATGAGTGATATAGTTGGTCTTAAATCAGAAGAGCTTTTCCTTTTTCTGCCTAGGGAGATCTACATCAGGTCAACTGGCAGATGACAAGGTATGAGAATGCCCTCACTGCTCAAAGAAATGTTTGGCTAGACTCTCAGCCTATATAGCTCTGCTACTGAAGCAAGCACAAAACAGACAGGAACATAGTATTCTGGCCCCAAACAAGTCACACAAAAGGAATGAAAGTCCTGGTGTAATATCTGTTTGCCACAGCAGAGACTGTCATTTCTCTGACATTAGTCAAAAAGCAAATGAGAAGTTTCCTAGTGGGGTACTTGGCTTTAGACATTACCTTTCTCTGGTGTGGACCAACTGACGCACTGACTAGTACTCTGCTTTGGGCTCCGATGTCAAGAAATAACTGGGGCTATGGCATCATCTGACTCTCTTTATACACAAACATAGTGACATTGGTTAGGGTGCCTGCCAGCTTCCAAGAGGGGAAGTATTCTCTGGTAGTTGGGCCAGCCAAGGGCTTCTATGGCAGGAAATCCCACAGGCCAGGACTGCAAGAGTGAAACAAAAAAGAACATCAAATGTTTTCCTATCTGACACTATGGGGGACTCCAACCGCTACTTGGTTTGACTTCAATAGATTCCCTTCAAAATGATGAGAAAATCTATGCAGTGGGTTAAGTAGGACCAATATGCTGCTGGAGTCCACTGCAGTATCCTCATATGGTACCTCGCCAGGGGTATTAAGCAAATTGCTACAGTCATGTGACTTAGTATCAGACCCAGGAGGTTTCCTGTGAGACAGTCCATAACTGGCCTGAGCAGAATGGGCAGACACTGTGTGCTGAAGTCTTGCAGTCTGAGAGGCTGTGTTTAACTTGACAGCCTATGAACTCCAATACCTGAACTGCTAGAAGGTTGGATTTTTGACAGTTTATGCTGATTCCTGAGTTGAGACAGAAGTGAAGTGAAGAATCCCTGGCTAAAGGTACTATTCTGGAGGCTGTGATAAGCCAATCATCCAGGTTAGGAAAGACTTGGAAACCTTGCGGCCTGAGTCAGCCTGCCATGCACTTGGTGAACACCTTTTTTGGTGGGGGAGTGGTGACACCAAAGGGCAGCACCCCGAACCGGTAATGATTGGCTCTCAGCTGGAAGCACTGATATTTCCTGGACTGTCTCATTATCTTTATATGATGGTAGGTGTCCTTGACATCGAATGAGCACATCCAGTCTTCCCTTCCTCAAAAGAAGCAGAATGGACTGCACCGTGACAATCTGGAACTTGGCCTGTTTTACAAACTGATTCAGCTTGCTTAAATCTAAAATTGGTCAGCGGTCCTTGTTCTTCTTTGGAACCAAAAAAACCTGGAATAGACCATGGATCTGTACTGATCTGGTGGGACCTCCTGGATGACTTGATTTGTTAACAGCTTTTGAATTTTGACAGCTACCATCCCTTCTCTTAAAGGGTGGTACATCCAGAAGGTGTGTGGTGGAAATAAAAAAATGGAACTGTGTAACCTCTGGATAACCGTCTTAACACCTATGTAGCTGAGGTGAGCCTCCCAAGCTTCCAAGGGTACAGCCAAGTGACTTCAGATTATCCGCAGAGCAGGACAGCCAGGCAAACCTTCAGGAATGCTGAAAAGGCCTCCTGGAAAATGCTCTGTGGAAGCCATGTTCTACAGACTTGTCACTGCCGTGCAGGCAGCATCCATTCTGGTTAACCTCCCCAGCACAAAGGGAATCCTCTGCAGCAGCATCCTGAAAAGACTGCTGCTACCTTCTAAAGAACAGATGCTTGCCCACCCTTCTGTCTTGGGTCTTAGAGACTGTCTGCTGGGGGGATGGCAAAAGGCACTCTGACAGAAGACAGTCTTTCAGTCTTGTTCACTCCTGGTCAATGCGTCTTAAATCTTAGGCCCAAAAAGCAGAAAGACATTAAACGGGGCATTAACAAAGGACACTCCGAAGCAGTCCACAAAGTTGCAAGACCTCATCCAAGCATGGCAATGCTGTTGCCAGCAGCTAGGGATGTGCTATTGGCTGTGTTGGACAGCAAAAGCCTGGACTGACTGAAAATAGACAGTAGTGTGGACAACTACTGTGATTTAACTTCTCTTGACACTTCAGACACAATGACCCACTAAAGCCTTGTCAAAGGAGACAGGTAATTTAACGCCCTTAGAGCAAAGGTGGCGGATGCATAGCAGCACTTCTCTAACCAGTCCGATGCACTAGACTTTGTTAGGGGGTATGGACCAACAATCTCTCTTCTGAAATGCTCTTCTTGGTGGCTGCTGCCACCATCAGAGGCATCAATGGCAAGACCCTTATTCCAATGTTGTCGATTCTCACACAGTGGAATTCAGAGGATATGTGGAAGAGGCAAGGGGGCTCTGACTGCAGGGTTGTCTGGAGGCCTATTAGAGTGGGTTGCCCCAGAGCAAGCTGGTGCAAGTCCAGAGGCATATACAGGGGGGATGCCAGTTGGCAATGACCACTCTCTCTCCAGCAGACAGCGTCCTTTCTACCATGTCAAAGGCATAGACTGAAGTTGGGTGCCCACAGTCTACACACCGGAGATCAGAAGACTCAAAGGACATGCCAGACTCTGGAGCTGCTCCTATCTGCCCCAATGCTAAGATCAGAGATGAACTATCAAGTGCTTACAGGGAAAGAGGACTCAGACTCAAAGTGTCTACTCCAACCAGGAAACCCCGGATCTGAATGGCCAGCTCCAAGACAGCCTGAGTCAATAAGATATAGATAGGGGTGGGAGTAAGAATTTGCAATGCTGTCAGACAAGACCCCAATGGTGAGAAGGCAACTGGCCCCAGAAACCCTGGAGTCAGAAGGACCAAGGGAGGAAACAAACCAGTCAAACAAATGCATTGGGTAAATAACCCAAGGTAGACAGATCAGGTCTAGCTGCATTGGAACCTGCAAAAAAGACTAACTTGACAGGTCTAATATTCCCAATCAACCGGACCAACAAAGATGAAGAGGCTACCAATGAGGGCTTGCAGGCCTGCCTACTAATAAAAGGCTCCAAGGACTGGGTCTGAACAGGAGAAGATCACATCAGGGCTGGAGAAGGCAAGGGACTCTTGGGAAAGCTCCATAAAAGTGGAGGGCAAAAGACAGGAGTGAATCCTGCCCAAGGAATCCCCTTTTGATGGAAGGGGCAACAGATGCCAAGTGTAAAGGAACCTTCCCAGCAGTCTAAAATGTAGGAAAATGGGTTTAAGTAGTTGGATCCAAGGACGGTGCTGATGCAACCTTCAGGAGCCAACGATCTTTGGATCAGGCTGGTTTGCAATCTCCTTTAAGAGGTCTGGGGTCCTTAGTACCCTAACTCTGACCCCAATCTCTCTTATCAGATTTAACTAGCCAGAGTAATGGAGGAAGAAGTATCTCCAGCGTGTAAAGACCCTTAAGGGCAAACTAAGCCCTTTGCTTTGACAGCTCTGGATCCAAAGCTGTGACATATGGGCCCTCAGTAAACACACTGATAATGCGAGTCCTGTGAAGAAAGACATCGATGCACACCACACACCTATTAAACCCCTTAGCAACACTTAGTAACACAAAAAATACACTATAAGAACCCTTACTACAAACTACTTTACTCACCAATTTTTTTAAGTATTTAATACACACAAAAAAGGGTGGTAAAAGCCTGAAACAAAATAAACCATTAAATCCTACAATTACCTAAAACTAGCTTAACGTAATCAGAACCTAACCTAAAATACACAATCTTAAGTTTATAAAGCTAAAGTTTATATCTGTAACAGTAACAGTACTTGGAACACATCTAGAGCCTGTTTACTGCATTTCCTGTGTTGCACTTAATTTAAAATAGTTTTTTTCTCTAAAAACTGCATTTTACCTGATTTTGGCCTAGCACTAAAGTGTGGGGTCATTTATTGCACTGTTGTGATTATTTTGCTGCTTGTGTATCTCTGCTACCTTTAAACTACAAAAAACCCCCCAAAAAATCTTGCTTCCCCCCCCACTTTCTGAAAGTTAAGAAAGTTCAGTTACAGATTTGCTGTTCTGAACTGTTTGGAAGTTTCTAGAAGGCCAGCGCTTGCTTGGGCTAAAGGGAAGTCTCTGTGGCAGTGGTTAACACTGAACAGCCTGCCTGTCTCTGGAGGAGTGGTTACTACATAGAAGCTGTAGTTTTATTGGCCATTTTGGGTCAATTCTAAACTCCTTGATCTCTCTCTCTTAAAACCCTACAACTCTCTCTTTGCGCGGTTTTGCACACTGAGCGTCGGGCAGCTCCGCCTAAACAGGTTTAAACTATTCCAGGCTCCACAAAGTCTGCTCTTCACTTTTTCCCTTAGAACTGTTCAAACTCTCAAAGTAATCACTCTATTCTCTTTCTAAAGCCCTGCACTTGCTCAGCTCTTATAAGGAAACACTAACTAAAGCACTACACCCTCCTTGACTTCTCATAAGTATTAGGCTCCCGATTGGTCCTTCCTGAACAAGTGAAAAATCAGTTCCCTTCCCTAATCTGATCAGTAAAAAAACAGTTCCCTATACTAATCTGGTATGTCCAAGGGTCAGTTTCAAGGTTACTCTCCAGTCCAGCTGGTGAATCTGGGAATTTTGAGGCAATGTTACAATTGCCTTATGTACACAGACAACCCTCTCCTCCTTCCAACAAACTCTAATACATGTGAGAGATGCAGTTACACAGCCAAACTGGAGGCAGAGCTCTCTCAACCCAAGACAGTTAGTCAGGAGGAAAAGGTAACCACCCACACCACAAATCCAGTCTCACACAGACCTATTGCATCTGCATACCAAACACAAACACACAAAAACATACTCGGAGGCTCTAAATAAAAATCTGCCTAAACAGCAAAGACCTCCTAAGCAGATATCCAAGCAACAGCCACCCCTCAACAATACCCACGAATCACATATCTCACAAAATCAGTGTGCCTCACAGTCACAGCCCTTAAGGCCAAACAACACACCAAATACACTTGTTATAGGGGATTCTATTGTCCAGCACACTGACATCCCGCTCACCAGACTAAACAAGGAGAAGGTCACTGTAAGCTGCCTGTCGGGTGCCAGGATCCGCCACATAACGCAAGCACTCAGGTCACTCCAAAGCAGGTACAAGTATGACTCTGTCATTGTCCATGCTGGTGTAAATGACCTGAGACGTACCTCCCTGGACTACATGAAAAGAGACATAGAGGAGCTCTCTGACCATGTAGCCCAGGCTGGTATGACCCTGACCTTGAGTAGCATCTTGCCCTCACCAAGAATGATGCCACAGTATAAAGACAAAATGATCAGTTTCAACAACTGGCTAAAGTATTGGTGTCATTCAAAGGGGATCCAGTGTCTGTCAGCCTGGGATGACATGCTCGACAAGCCACGTTGCATCGCTAGGGATGGCTTGCACCTGTCACCCTTAGGCTTTCGTATACTGGCCAAGGCTCTTGCCACCCCATAGTGCCTTTTTTAGGCAAGGCTCAAAGGACAAACCCACCTCCATAGACAACCCAAGGATAAAAAAACTAAAGGTAATGCTACTCAATGCCAGAAGTCTAAACCTCAAGATGCACGCACTTGAGGCTCTCCTCAGTATGGAGAAAATCGATGTCTGTGCAGTAACAGAAACCTGGTTCAAGGCTCCTGAGAGCACCCCAGCACTACCAGGTTATAACTCATATCATGCGTTTCGGTCCCAAAACTCGGACCGAACCACAAAAGGAAGGAGAGTATCTATATTCATCAAAGATACCTACACCTCCAGGTTAGTGGCACTGCACGAAGCATCGGAAACCATCCATGTGCAACTAACAGCGGGCAAAACTGCCTTTCAGTTTGTAGCCTGCTACAGAACACCCTCCCTATTACAGGAACCCCACTTGGCATTCCTGAGAACACTGGAGAATATGAAGGTCTCTCCAAACACTATGTTATTGGGTGACTTCAACTACCCAAGCATTGACTGGGAAAACTACTCAAGCCCAAACACCCTCGCCCAACGGTTCCTTGAATTTATAAACCCTAACGCAATGGAACAACTGGTCACCACTCCCACAAGAGGGAACATATTGGACCTGGTCATCACCAACATGGGGACTCTGTTCCACACCAGAGGTAAACCCCTCATTGGTAAGATCAGACCATAAAATTTCCCTGGACATCCATATCCCGTCCCCACCCCCAGCCAAGGAAATCAGTGTAAAGAATTTCTCAAAAGCCAACTTTGCACTTCTCAAGACTGAGGTGAAATCCTTCAAAGCCCCTGGGCCAGAGGATAATACAGCCCAATCCGCAGAATCCTTTACAAATGCATTCTATGAGCACCTGCAGGAATGCATGGATCGTGCTATCCCACATAAAACCAAGACTCACTCCTCCAAAAACAGGAGACCGGTCTAGTGGACCCCAGCCATAAATAAGCTATACAACAGGAGGAGGAAGCTACTACATGACAGAGCAAAATCCCAAAAAGGGAAGGCATCTCTGATCAGTATTAGCAAGAAACTTTGATCCCTCATAAAATCATCAAAGGCCAGCTTCGAAAGAAAAATTGCCCTAGACACTAAAGATAATCACAAGGCCTTCTTTAGTTATGTCAGGAACATGGGCGGAAACTCCCAGATATGCTCTGAATTGTTGCATAACGGTACAAAATATACCGAACCTACAGACATAGCCAACATCCTGGCAGACAGATTCAGCGCAAACTTCTCCCCCCCAAAGGAGCAAATGCCTATCCCAACTGAATGTAACCTCCCTGACATCACAGATGCACAGGTGAAAGCTGCCCTCTCCAAAGCAAAAAACACAGCATCTATGGGACCGGACAGTGTCCCAGGCCGTGTCTTACATGAGCTCCAAGAAGAACGGAACCCTCACATTAAGTCACTGTTCAAACTTAGCCTTACTACAGGATATGTACCCAAAGAATGGCGTACAGCTACAGTGGTCCCACTCCACAAAGGTGGTGCCACAACGGACACCGGAAACTATCGCCCCATAAGCCTGACTAGTCTGGTCTGTAAAGCTATGGAGCGTATTATCATGCACTCATAAACAAAGACATTGGGAGCCTCCAGACACTGGACCCTACCCAATTCGGCTTTGTTAAGGGCAGATCTTGCCTCTTAAACCTAGTTGATTTCTTTGAAACAGTTACCAAAGCCACAGATGAGGGCAAGGTAGTCCACACAGCCTACCTGGACCTCGCAAAAGCCTTCGACACAATACCCCACTCGTGCATCATAAATAAGCTTACCAGCTTAAATATCAACCCCTATATCACAAGATGGGTTGCAAACTGGCTCAGAGATAGAACCCACATGGTCAGAATCGCAGGTGCCATGTCCGAATCCAAACCAGTTACAAGTGGCGTCCCACAGGGCTCAGTTCTGGGACCTCTCTTGTTCGGTATATACTTCTCTGAGGTTCAGGCTAACACGGGGGGATTATGGCTGACAAAGTTCACAGATGACTGCAAACTGGGGGCCATAATCAAATCTCCAGCTGACACAAGCATACTCCAAAAGGGTCTCACAGAGACGGATGCTTGGTGCCACAGCCACGGCCTCAAGCTAAATGCTAAAAAGTGCATAGTCATCTCCTTTGGGAAAGACAAGGTGCCCACAAATTACCACATAGATAGTAATCCATTAAGTACGGAAGAAGTAATTAGAGATTTGGGGACCAACGTAGATAGTAATCTCTCCTTTGATAATCACATTGCCAAAGTGTTTAGAAAGACCTTCTATATAGCCCACCTTATCACGAAAGGGTTCGCATCTAGATCAAGAGAGGTCATTGTGCCCCTCTACTAATCACTCATCAGGCCCATAATTGAATACAATGCCCCTTTTGGGATGTACCTTACCTGACACCTGCAGCAACTGGAGAGACCCCAAAAGTACCTCATCAAGAGGATCATGGGCTACAAACAAATGTCCTATGCAGCTCGACTAAAGAAACTCCAGCTCTACTCAGTTGCTTACCGCCTACTCAGAGGCGATCTATGCCTGACGTACAAAGCCATGTCAAACCCAGAATTAATGGACATGCTCCACCTCAAAAAATCCAAGTCCCTTAGAGCTACATGCTCCAGGGACCTAAACCTCAGCACAAAAATAAATAGGACATGCTGAAGGGACAGATTCATTTCCCAGAGGCTCCCCTCACTCTGGAATAGAATCCCAATTCATGTAAGACATAGCCCCTCGCTGACCCTCCAAGCGAAATCTGGACGCGTGGATGGGAAATCGCAACTTCACCCCTGGGATCTCTTCTGTGTCCCTGCTAGACAGAGGCACAGTAAACTAATCTTAAAAGGGTAACTTCTGTGACGTACTTTACAGTGGCACAGTAGGCTAATCTAATAGGGAGGCGGAAGCCAAATACACTCTGGCTAGGCTTATAATTGCCCTAGGGCAGATAGCCTAGTATCTACCTATGAACCTATAATGCTAGAATAACAAAAAGGGTAGAGGAACAGGTGACAGCAATGCACAAAAGCATAAAAAGGGTACACCACCCAGAGCTTGAGATGTAGCTATTGTCCTGGAAGGTGACAAATGAGATCTGAAGTGACCCAGTAGACAGCAAGGTACTATGTATAGAGGAGTCTGAGCTTGGGGGCTGAAGTCTTTGCAAATGACTGGTCTCTTATCAGAGTATGATCTGATAACCCCACAGGCTGAACCTGGAAGGAAAAGACTAACCTGGATCAAATTTTCATTTATGGCCAGAATGTCTATCAGAAGTCATCTCAGAGTGGGTACCAAAGATGGGATTAGCTGAACTTTCCTGCTGACTAATTATATCTTTTTCTTTACTCAAGACTGTTTCACTGTAACCCCTAAACTTAAAATTATTTATTAAGGCATCTAGCTGCTGTTATAAAGTTTTAATATTAGAATAGACTCCTGATAGACATAACATTTGTCCCCTAGCTACATTGTTAAATATATGAGATGGATGTATACTAGTCCTATGGAGAAAAGTATTTTTACGGACAATTTTTGTAAGCACCTGTGAATTTATTGTTTCATCTCTTATTTTGTCTAAGTGGATGTCTAAAAATCAATTTCAGACTGTGAAAAGGTACTTTTACTTCTCAGAAGGTTTATGGTGGTTGTTAAACATTGTGCAGATTCTAAAACATGTATGTCAATGTTATATCCCACAAAATAAAAACATTACCCGCAAATCTACAATAAAATAAAAAGATAAAAATCTACTTCCCTCATTAAAGATAATCTTATTTTCTAAAACAACAGCACTAAATTGGCCAATGGAGTACCCATGGCTACTCCACATTCTTGCAAGAAACACATATCCTGAAATAAAAAAGAAACGGTATACATTTTGTAAAAATAAGTAAAAGCAATTCACATACTATATTAATTTTCACATTGGATATTTCAGAATGCATGGTTAAAAACTCCCTTATATATTCTATGTCTAACATCTGGTATAACTGTGAAAAGAGACTGTCTAGTGTAACAAGTATATATGTTTTTGATATTGGAAAAATACCACTAATGTAATTATACACGGAAAATTATTATTGCTCTTAACATAACTCACTGAATGACTTAAATAGGGTTTCAGGGTATCCTCCAAATACAAGGAACCTGCATCAGCCAGCCCCCTTGAACAGACAATGCGTTTCACAGGAGAGAGGGAAACATTTCTGGGTATTTTTGGCAAACCATAAACTGATATTTTGAGATGTGGAATATAAAAATAATTCCTTAAACCTAGTGTTAAACTGCCACTGAAGTACATTGTGTAGACAGAATAATTAAGCTAGTTAATAATGTTATCTACATCACTTACATTGATCCTCATTGTAGGTATATTCAACAATCAAGTACAGCATTTAAGTAAACATCTTTGTCTATAATCACAATGGCTCCACCCTTTTCTGACCATTTTATGACAAAATCATGATTCTGAATTAACGAGTTGGGAGACATTTTTTCTTCAGCTGACAAATTTGAAAAAGCACTGTTAAACAACTGCACTTTTGAATGAAAAAGATCTTACCATAACAGAAGATGTCCTACTTCTCAGTGTTCCAGTATTCTTTCCTTCTTTTATATTCCGTTGAGGATAGTTGAAATTCTGGCTAGGTCTCAGATGTACTGTCCTATGTGCAAGGCATAAGGTACATATGTGACAGTCAAGCACCTAATCTTCAGAACTAGAGTGACCCAGAACCCAGTGGAAAGTAACAACATGTACATCCAAGAAGGGAAGAATATGAGAAAAGAAAGATCTCTTGCTCAGAAGGAAAACAGAAGTAAAAGGGTGAGGGGAAGGGCAGAATACTGCAACAGTGAGAAGTAGGATATCTGTTGTTATGGTAAGATTTTAAATTAACTGTACTATATCATTCCTTATCAATGCTGCAGTATTATTTACAACAGCTTTTGCACTGTCCCAGAAGTAAAGTATGGGAGGAGGAAGCCGGAGAAAAGTCCTCCAAAAACCCATGAAGAATAGCTCAGGCAAAATCTTCTCTGGCTCTAGAAAATGACATCCAACTTGTAATGTTTGGTGAAAGTGAACAGAAGACCAAGAAGCAGCTTCCAAAATGGATTTAATATCCTGACCCTTGAAGAAATAAACAGACAACAGAACAGGCCACTGTCCTGGTACAATGAGCATGAACAGAAGAAAGCTGCATGCCATGAGAAGAACAGCAAAAAGAAATGGCCTTAGAAAATCCAGGAGATGTTTGCTTAGATAACGCCAGATCCAATTTCCCTGGCATGAAAGGAAACAAAAGCTGCTTAGATCTGCTGATATGTTTTGTCTTATCCAAGTAATGTCTGAGCTGTCTATGTATATCCAAGGTGTGAAGAACCCTCACTAGGATTCTGAGGAGAAGGGGAAAAAGGAAGATGAATGGACCAATTCAAGGACAAATCATTTTCCACTCTGGGCATAAAAGGAGGACTGGCATGAAGAGACACCCTGTCCCTGTGAAAACCAAAAAAGGTGGAACTGCCATAAGTGACCAAGTTCAGAGACCCTCTTGCCAGAGGTAAGAGCCAACATCAATACAGTCTTCCAAGTACAATGCTGTAGGGAAGAAGAAACTGCAGTCCCAAGGAGGAGGAAAGGGTTTTCATGGAGGCTAAATATGAGGGATTGCTTTTAAAAATTGTTTGACTTCAAAACTAGAAGCCACAGGTGGATTCAGAGGCAGACAAGCAGAAATGTCTGACAAATGAACTTTAATACACCAAACCAAAATTGAGCAACTCATATAAGAAAGGGCTGTAGGAACCCCACAGAAAAACGGATCCAGGCCCTGCTTGACACACCAAATAAATAATTTTCTAGAAATGGGTTTACTGTCTTCCTGCAAAAGCAGAAGCACATCCTCAGAAAATATGTGCCTAAAAGGAATCAAAACTCATCACCCAAAATGTCAACTGAACTATGGACAACAAGCGAGGGCGAATGAGGGATCCCTTGTTTTGTGTGAGAAGATCCACCCTGTGAAGTAACTTGTGATGACTGCCCCTGGCCAGATGAAATATAAGGGGGAACCAGTGCTGTCTGGGCCAAAAGGGAGCAACCAGCAAGATTTTGGGTGTATCCCACAAGATCTAGTGCAGGACCTTTAGTAGTAGAAGAGGGAGATGGGTATAAAGAAAAATCCCCTTCTAAGAAGAAGACATGGTTGTCCACTTTCCAACCTAGAGAACTTGGCAATCTGGAACAGAACTGGGGAAGTTGTTGGTTTAGATAGCAGGCAAAAACATCTACCCGAGGAGTATGCCCAACCAATGTACAATGTCCAGAAATACCTCCCTGTGAAGCATCCATTCGTTAGAATTCGTGCTGTACCTGCTCTAAGAGTCTGCCACGAGACTATACTCTGAAGGAATGTAGATTATCTGAACTACGTGGTGGTAGACTGCAAAACTCCAAGCCTGAAGAACCAACCTGCAAAGAAGGTAAGAGTTTGTGTCCCCTTGCTTGTTAATTATCACATGACTGTGGTAGTCTGTAAAAACCTTTAGAGGACCTGGAACCCAAAGGAAGTGAAAAGCCTAGAGAGCTAGAAGTAGCCTTCATCTCCTTGATGATGTTAATATGGTATGCCTGATGCTAACAGGACCAAAGATCCTGGGCATTTAGTTTCATAGTATAGTACTAGGCTATCTGCCCTGGGGCATTTGTAAGCCTAGCCATAGTAAATGTACAGAATAAATTTAGAATACTGTGCCTCTGTCTAGTAGTGACACAATGAAAGTCCCCTTATATAATAGAATTAGTTTACTGTGCCCCTGTCTAGCAGTGACACAGATGTGACCCCTGGGGTAAACTTACGATCTCCCATCCACTCATCAAGATTTCTCTTGAAGAAAGTCAGTGAGGGGCTCTGCCTAATACGAACTGGGATCTTGTTCCAAAGCATGGGAAGCCTCTGGGTTATGAATCTATCCCTCCAGCATGTCCTATTCATACTTGTGCCGAGGTTTAAGTCTTTAGCTCTCGTGGTCCTGATGGATTTGGATTTTTTTGAGGTGGAGCATGTCCATCAGATCCTGATTGGACATGGCCTTGTACGTCAGGCAGAGATCACCTCTGAGCAGGCGGTATGCTACTTGAATAGAGCTGAAGTTTCTTTAGTCTGGCAGAATAAGACATATGTTGGAGACCCTTGATCCTCTTGGTGAGGTACTTTTGTGGTCTCTCCAGCTGTTGCAAATGCCGGGTGAGGTACATACCAAATGGGGCATTGTACTCGATCATGGGTCTGATGAGGGAGGAATATAGGGGTACAATGACATCCTTGGATCTGGATGTGAATCCCTTCATGATGAGGTGTGCAAGGTAGAATGTTTTTCTAACCACTTTGGCAACGTGGGTGTCAAATGAGAGGTCGCGGTCGACTTGGGTCCCTAGGTCTCTGATTACTTTTTTCATACTCAGTGGGTCCCTAGGTCTCTGATTACTTTTTCCATACTCAGTGGGTTGCTGTCTATGTGATAATTTGTGGGTACTTTGTTTTTCCCAAAGGGGATGACTATACATTTTTTGGCATTTAGTTTAAGGCCGTGACTCCAGCACCAGTTGTCCGTTTCTGTGAGGCCTTTTTGTAGGATGTGTGTGTCTGCTGGTGTATCGACTATGGCGCCTAGTTTGCAGTCATCTGCAAACTTTGTCAGCCACAGCCCTCCCATGTTTGCTTTAACATCTGAGAAATAAATGCCGAACAAGAGGGGTCCCAGGACAAATCCCTGTGTGACACCACTTGTGACTGGGTGAGTCTGACATTGCTCCAGCGATTTTAACTTTATGGGTTCTGTCCTTTAGCCAGTTTGCAACCCATCTAGTGACATATGGGTTTACTTTTAAGCTGTTGAGCTTATCTATGATGCCTGAGTGGGGTATTGTGTCGAAGGCCTTAGCCAAGTCCAGGTATGCTGTATGGACTGCTTTGCCCTCATCAATGGCTCTAGTGACTGTTTTGAAAAAGTCAACCAGGTTTAAAAGGCAGGATCTGCCCTTTACAAAGCCGAACTGGGTGGGGTGAAGTGTCTGTAGGTCCCCTATGTCTCTGTTTATGAGTTCCATAATGATTCTTTCCATAGCTTTGCAGACCAGGCTGGTTAAGCTTATGGGGCAGTAGTTTCCAGGGTCTGTAGAGGCACCCCTTGTGGAGTGGGACCACTGTTGCTGTACGCCAGTGTTCAGGTACATATCCCGAAGTAAGGCTAAGGTTAAATAGCATTTTTATGTGTGGGTTTAGCTCCTCTTGAGTTCACGTAACACGCAACCCGGGATACCCGCCAGGTCCCATTGATGCTGTGTTTTTGCTTTGTTTAGGGCGGTTCTCACTTGGACATCTGAGATGACAGGGAGATTACATTCAGCTGGGATAAGTATTTCTTCTTTTGGGGGTGAAGGAGGGGAGAAATTTGC
This sequence comes from Protopterus annectens, assembly GCF_019279795.1. Taxonomy (NCBI): domain Eukaryota; kingdom Metazoa; phylum Chordata; order Ceratodontiformes; family Protopteridae; genus Protopterus; species Protopterus annectens. Next base: position 651,163,656 of record NC_056733.1, on the reverse strand, counting down.
ACTGAACCTGTCAGCCAGAATGTTGGCAATATCTGTGGGTTCAGTGTATTTTTTGTTGTTTTGAACCAACTCTGAGCATATCTGAGGGTTTCCGCCCAGACTTCTAACATAGCTGAAGAAGGCTTTGTGGTTATCTTTAGTGTCCTTAGCGATTATTCTCTCAAAGTTTGCCTTGGATGTTTTTATGAGAGAACGTAGTTTTCTGCTAATGTTGATCAGAGATGTCTTCCCTTCATGGGATTTTGCTCTGACGTGCAGTAGCTTCCTTCTTTTGTTATACAATTTGTTTATGGCTGAGGTCCACCAGACAGGACGCTTACCTTTGGTGGAGAGGGACTTGGATTTGTTTGGGATTGCATGATCCATGCATTCTTGGAGATGCCCATAGAAAGCATTTGTGAAGGATTCGGCATTGTGGGATGTGGTATCCACTGGCACAGTGGGCTTAAAGGATACCATCTCAGTCTTAAGAAGAGTGAAGTCTGCTTTTGAGAAGTTTTTCACTGTGGTCTTTTGTGCTGGGGTGGAGGTGGGATATGTATATCCAGGGTGATTAGTTTGTGGTCAGATCTCACTAGTGAGGGGTATACTTCCGGTGTGGAGCATTTTGTCCCCATGTTTGTGATGATCAGGTCTAGTATATTATCTTCCCTAGTGGGAGAGGTGACTAGTTGTTCCAGTGCATTTGAATTTATGAATTCCAGGAACCTTTGGGCTAGGGTATTAGGGCTAGAATAATGTACCCAATCTATGTTTGGGTAGTTGAAGTCTCCCAGTATGATGGTATTTTGTGACACATTCATATTCTCCAATGTCTTCAGGAAGGCTGAGTGGGGTTCTTGAGATTGGGAGGGTGGTCTGTAACATGCTACCAGTTGTATAGCAGTTTTGCCTATGATTAGTTGCACCTGTATGGTCTCTGATGCTTCATGTGTTGCTACTAACCTGGAGGTGTGGGTGTCCTTGATGAATATGGACACTCCCCCTCCCTTTGTGGTTCGGCCCGGGTTTTGGGGCAGAAAAGCATGATACGAGGTATAGCCTGGTAGTGCTGGGGTGCTCTCAGGAGCCTTGAACCAGGTTTCAGTTACTGCACAGACGTCAATGTTCTCCATGCTGAGGAGTGCATCAAGTGCCTGCATCTTGAGATTTAGACTTCTGGCGTTGAGCAGCATTACCCTTAGTTTTTTTCCATTTCTGTTTTCTAAGGAGGTGGGTTTGTCTTTTGAGCCTTGCCTAAAAAAGGCACTATGGGGGTGGCAAGAGCCTTAGCCAATATCCGGAAGCCCAGTGGTGACAGGTGTAAGCCATCCCTCAAGCAGCGTGGCTTGTCCAACATGTCATCCCAGGTAGACAGACATTGGATCCCCTTAGAATGACACCAGTACTTGAGCCAATTGTTAAAGCTGATCATCTTGTCTTTGTATTGTGGTATCATTCTTGGTGAGGGCAAGATGCTGCTCAGGGTCAGGGTCATACCAGCTTGGGCTACATAATCGGAGAGCTCCTCTATGTCTCTTTTCATGTAGTCCAGGGAGGTACGTCTCAGGTCATTCACACCAGCATGGACAATGACGGAGTCATATTTGTACTTGCTTTGGAGTGACTTGAGTGCGTGTGTTATGTGGCGGATCCTAGCTCCCGATAGACAGCTCAGTGTCACCTTTTCCTTGTTCAGCCTGGTCAGCGGGACATCAGTGTGTCTGACTATAGAGTCACCTATTACTAGTGTATCAGACAAGGTGTCTGGCCTTAAGGGCTGTGATTGGTTGACACACTGATTTACTGAAGTATGTGTTGCATGTGTTTTGTTTTGAGGTGGTGGATTTTTGGATGTCTGCTTTGGGAGCCTCTGTTGTTTTGGTAAGTTTTTTATTAGAGCCTCCGAGTATGTCTTTGTGTTTTTATGTGTTTGGTTTGCAGTTGTGGTAGGTCTATGTGGGACTGGGATTGTTGTGTGTGGTTGCCATCTCCTCCTGTCTGGTCATGCCAGCCCTGAGTTGAGAGAGTTCAGCCTCCAGTTTGGCTATATAGTTGCATCTCTCACATGTATTTGTGTTTGTTGGGAGGAGGAGAGGGTTGTCTGTGTACATGAGACAATTGTAGCATTGTCTCAAGATACCCAGATTGACCAGCTGAACTGGAGACTACGCCAGTAATCTACCACTCGACATGCTAGAACAGTATAAGGGAGTGCTGTACCTTTAAGGGAAGTGGATATTCACAGGGATGGTAGGTAGATGTAGTGCTTTACTTAGTACGAGAGTGCTTACTTAGTAGAGAAGTACTGAGAACAAGTGCTAGGCTTATAATATAGTGAGTAGTCTGGTTATACTAAGAGTAGAGCTTCCTTAAGGGAAAATTTGAAGAGCAGACTTGGCGGAGCCAGAAAAAGTTTAACCTTGTTTAACCGCTATGCGCAAAGCCGTGCAAACGCGGAACTACAAAAGAGCTAGAAATGGTCCAAAACAACCAATTACTACAGCTTCTTGTGCTGAGGTCACTTCCTACAGGGACAGGTAGGCTGCTCAAGGCTCCCCACTCCCACTGGTGAGCAAAGAAACTTCCTTCTATCCAAGTAAGGTAATGGACAACACAGGAACTACACCACAGCCCACAGCCCAGAATACATACAATAGGTTGTTGAAAGACTCCTCAAACATAATCAGAAACATCTGTGTACAGCTCCTAGGTAGGGAGATGAACCTGAAGAGGCAGACTTGAATTTAGGGGGAACTGGTGAATCCGTCAGCGGAGCTCAAACTTGGGACAAAGCAAGAGAGGAACCAGATACTCTAGGGGGCTGCAATGCTGGAGCCACATAGTCTTGAGACATCACTGAAATTTCTTATGTGAGTTTGCCAAAGGGAATCATGGGAATTGTGGATGCCATGTAACCCAGAACCTGCAGAAATTCCCTTGCAGAAGGACTGGAAATAAGTAGTCAGACAGGACCTTGGGAGGCGAGAGGCAAGCCAAAATTGGAATGGTCTGGACCCTGCAACCCAGAGGTCCTGAGAAGTAGTCAACACAGGCTTAAGAGCCATAAAAGTAATTAACCCCCCCACGTAAAATCCTGCCATTCTTTGTTTGGATTCTTAGCCACAGTGGCCACATTTGCAGTTTTCTGCTTTTTTAAAGGAACATCAACTTTAACAAATCTAGGAGGTTCAGACCACTGCATAGATTCAATGAGGATACCAGGCACCTCTTCCCCAGCAAACATTTGGGAATCCCATAAGGCCCTTCTAAAATAATCAGAAGTGGTTACTCTTCTCCACCTGCATCAGATGTAGGCACAGCCTTAGGCGAAGTGCAGGCAGGCAGCTCCATGCCGGCCTCCAACTAGGTCGAGGCAAAGGGAATGGACAGTGGCACCAAATGGCTCTTGGGTTCTTCATCCATCCTGGAGACTTCTGGTGGAGGCTGGACAGCAACAGTATCAGTTTATACATTTTTGGCTCTCTTTTTAAGCGAAGGCTGAACATCAGGGTGGGTGGATTTGGCCATGGTACTCTCGAGGCAAAAGCTTCTACTGCAAGCTCTCAAAGTAAATAGCGCCAGACAGAACATGACTGCGGAGATCTTAGGGACAAATGCTTGTCAAATCTCTCACTGTGTAAGACTGTGGGTAGTACCCAAACAAAAAAGGCACTGTTCATTATCCATATTTGTGTGAAATCTGCCTCCCACATTCATCTTCCCTTCCTGCATGACATGTAAACTTCAGGTAATAGATAGAAAAAAGAAAGGAAGCTTCCCCACTGAGGCACTTGTCTGTAGAAGACTCAGCAGTGGAACCAACTCGGTGAACAGCTTGCATACCAAATTCAAATGTAGTGTTCAGACTGTCAGCAAAGAAGTTTTGTGTTCATATGTCATACATGTACCTTACACCTTGCATGTAGGAAATATGTGTGATGTACATCGCTGGGAAGATGTAAAGGCTTTGGTATGCAGGATAGACATTCAGCTACCCTCAGCAGGATATCTCAGGAGTTAAGAATACTGCAACAATGAAAAGAAAGGACATCAAAGTATATACGTCTCTTTCACATGTCCTTTGAAAGGGCTGAAGAATGGAATTACTCTCAGGAATGAAGTACTAGATTTCATATGGTGAACTAAATTAGACTGTGAACCACCAGGAACAATTAGTGTTAAATTGAATTGTTGAGTAAAAAGTCTCAAACCAGTTAAATTACGTGAAAGGTGTCCGTTCACGCTGAAATGAAAGTTACACCATTACCAAGTACAGAAAACTTTAAAGTAAGTGCATAGCTAGAGAGATTATAACCTCTCTCATTACTTGGGAATTTGCCATTTCTTCCACTGCAGTGCGATCTCAGTTGGTACATTTAAGTAGGGGGGGTGGGCACAGTCCCCACTTCATTGTGTCTGTCTGTTTGTTTTGTGTTTTGTTGGTCCAGCGATTTTTTTCCCTGGGAAAAAAATTGCTTTTGTGGCTGTTCGACATTTAGGTATTTTGATGTACATGTGTCAATGTAAGGGCGTTCGATGAACTGCCCTGTCGACATCATAACATAGACCCAGTTTAAGTGCCTCCTTCTAAACATATACCTCCAAGGAGGCTCTCTGGTGGGGTTGAGGGTAGATGGGATACCCTTTGAGGTGTCTCTTGCAAGAAAGGTGAGTGCATCCTCAAAGTAACAGTCTCCAGATAGAATTTAAACCTTGTATGCAGAGACTTCGACTTGGCTCGAGTCAGATCCAAAAGGACAGTTAGATCCAATGGTTTCAGTTTTGGCAGGTCAGATCTGCAGTGGTAGACAGATCCAATGATTTTGTGATTTTCTCGGGTGGAGCCAATCCAGAAGAAAGAACTGATCAGAGGAAAGCATCCTCTAATCCTTAGTTTTGTCAGCTACATCTCCCTTGGTAATCTCCAAAGATTTCCTGGATGAGGAAGGAAATCCAGATAAAGAGGAAGTAGTAGAAAGGAGCAATCCTTTCAAAATTAGTTTGTTTTTTCACTCTTCTAGAGCCCTATGGTTAAAACCTGCACAAAAATCTCACTTGGTGGTAAGATGACCTACTTGGAGTCAGCAGATGCACTCAGAGCAAGCGTTTGAATTAGACAGTTTGTGCCAACACAAAGACCAGTTTTTGAAGCCAGTCGATTTATCCAACATTTTAAAAGACCACCACGAAGAAGAAAAAAAAACACAGCAAGAAATGTATGTTATTTCTAACAGGAAAAAAGAAATACCAGCAATGGTAATACTAACACCAAAACAGGTATACAACAAAAAGAAATAATGAATGGTATGTGGGAGAAGTACCTAATAATTAGATAGCAAAGAAGGCAAGGGACACAAGGCTTGACAGCTAGAAGAGAAGGAAAATGGTGTCTGACCAAATGTATGTTTTGTTCGACCAATAGAGGGGGTGTGACTGATTACGGATGGCCAAATGGTGAATATGTGAGTGATAAGGAATGTCGATACAGGTAAATGGGGTTGGGGGCTTGAGAGCATGGTGTGTATGAGTTAGGGTTAGGGTCAGGGATGAGTGAAGGATAGGTGTTGTGTGTTTGTGTGCGGGTTTGTGTATTTAAGGGTTAGGGTTAAGTTAGGGGATAGATATAGTGCGGTTTGTGCATGTCTGCACGTCTGAGTCCGTCTTGTGTAGTGGCAATGTTATGAGAAGATTTTAATGACATTAAGGTGCAAGGTTACGGATTATGGTTAGGACCTATTTCTAAGGTTGTGTAAGGTGGCGGAGCTCCTCTGCTCTCTTTAGTAATAGGTGCTGACCCAAACCCTAATCCAGACCGCATCCAATTTGTACTGGTTCTAGATTGGACTTGTAGTTTACAGTGATGTCCAAGGATAGACACAGACCAGGAAGTCCTTGGTCTGGATTACACCTTTAAGGTTACTGTAAAGAGACAGTCATAACAGGTAAGGAATGAGCCGGAATCCCTGCTGCTTGAGCCAGGCTGCCATCACTTCCATACAACTGGTGAACACCTGGGTGGCTATAGTGCCCAAAGGGCAGCTCTTGAAAATGGTTAATGGCTGGTTCCCAGCTGGAAGTGTAAAATCCTCCTTGAATGTTTTATTTGATCATTAAGTACCCTTTAGGTCCTTTGAGCGCATATAGTCGTCCTTCATCAGGAGAGGAAAAATGGGCTTCACCATCACCATCAAGAATTTGGCCAGTTTCACATAACTGTATACCTTGCAGAGGTCTAGAGCAGGTCTGAGGCCCTTGTTTTCTTTTGGCAAATCTGGAGTACAGCATGGATCTTTTTTGGTCTGGTGGGACTTGTTGAATGGCTCAGTTCAACAGAAGCTTTCATATCTTCACTGCTGCTTCCCTTCGCTGTCGGGATAGAACACTGGGAAAGGATCTTTGGCTTTCTTTTAGAATGTGCAGAATGAGAATGGAATAACATCTGAAAATGACTCAACACCCAAGCGTCCGAAGTGGTGGCCTCCCAAGTTTTTGGGTGGAGAGCCAAGCCCCCCCCCCCCAACAAGAGCCTTCAGAGAAAGGCAGTTGGACTGCTCAGTAGCACTGGAAGGCTTTACCAGAGAATGGTCTCAGGAAGCCCTGATTTTGTGGACCACCTCTGACTCTGGGGAGACATCCATTAAAGTTCCCCCCTTCTACCATGGGGGGGTGTCTTCACTGGGAAGATCTTGAAAAAATGGTTATGATTTATGAGAGAGTCATTTTCTCCATTTCTGGTTCCCATAAAAGGTCCTTTAGAGAATAGAGAAACTGACTCCTATGGCAGACAAAAGTCTTTCCTTCTTTCCACTCCTGGACAATGCATCTTTTGGGCTCAAGCAGTGTAAAGCCATCAAATGGGGCATTTAGAAAGGATATACTAATGCAGTCTGCAAACTTACATAAATGCATTCAGACATGGTGGAGCATGATAATGCTGGAGCCTGCTGCTCAAGCCATGCCACTGCAGAGTTTGAAATAAGCCTCAAGAAAATGTTTGAAATGGATAGCATTGTGGACAACTGAACCGACAAACACTTTTGAGCCTCTGGAAGCTGGTGTGCAGTTACCATCTTAAACATCTCAGAAACCAGATATCTTTGAAGCCTAGTCAAATAGTTTAGCGCACATAAAACAAATGTATCTGAAACTCAAGTGTGCTTCCCGAGATAGTTGAATACCAGACAGCAACTCTCTACTTGGGGGAAATCGACTGCAGAATTCTCCTCCAAGATCTTTTTCTTGGTGGCTGCAGCTACCACACTGGTATCCAACGCCAAGCCCTTGCTCCAAAAAGGTCTACCCGGGGGGGACTATACTTTGTTCGTGTTTTGGAGGACTGGCTCCCTTAGGTTCTCAAAGCCCTCCAAGATACCAAATTAATGAAAGCATCCAGAGGGAGTACCACCCAGGATGTAAATATGCATGTGCCAAAAGTCTGAGGAAGACTATTCCTCCAGGGTAGGGGCTTTGGTGGCCCATCCCACATACTGCCTCATCAATTCTAACAGGTCGCCACAGAAGGCAACTTTGGGGGGAGGGGGATTGGGTAGTCCTTTCTTTCACAGAGGCTGGAATCCTTGGTAAGCAACTCCTCAGAGAAGTTCAAACACTTCCTCTTGCATTTACCTCTCATGAGCACCTCACAGGGAAAAGAAGCCGTAGGGGAAACTGAAGAAAGCAGGGGTCTCCAAGCTTGGGGCTGTTCGAGGTCTAATGGCTTGGGCTGTCCCAGAGCCAACTTGTATGAACCCAAATTACTAGATGGTTATTAGGACCAGGACGGATCTGACTTAGTAACAGAAAACTCAGGCTTGGAATAACAAAGCCGTCTCTACAACATCAAAAGAAGACACTGAGATCGACAGCTGGGAAAGGTGTTCCTGAGATCCACACACTTAATGGATCTGGCGCCCAATGCCATCCTTTTCTGGATCCAACATTGGGATCAAAGCCGAACTACCCAAAGCAGCTGAGTGTGCGATAGTGACAGACCTTAGGGTTAGGGTTTGGGTTAAGGTAAGTGGATAGTTAGTGGTGTGTGTATAGTTTAGTGTAGGGTTAGGTGTCAGATTTTAAATGTATGTGTGTGGATTGCTGTTTGTTTGGTGTGCTTGTGTTGTGTGTGTTTTGGATCAGCAATTTTTTTCCCTAGGAAAAAAATTGCTGATCTGACAGTTTGAGATTGTAAGCTTTCACTTACATAAGTTCGATCAATCAGCATTCGCTTTTTTAAGCGTTCGCTGATCTAATATAGACCCAAAGGCAATACACAACTGTGTACAAACAGGACCCAGGAAGTTGGAATTGGGGAGTCCACCTCTACAAAGAGGCCAGTCACAAGTAGAGTCCCTCAGAGATCAGTTTTTGGACTGCTCCTTTTAGGCATTTACTTATCAGAAGTCAAGGCCAATGTCAGTGGTTTAAATTTACAGATGATTGCAAATTAAGAGTGGTCACTGAATCTCGCACCAACACAAATGTGCTCCAGGAGGGGCGGACACAGACAACTGGTGCCAGAGTCGTGGACTAAAACTAAATGCCAAGAAATGCATAACAGTATCTGTTCACAGTTGTCCATCACTATCGCACATTCAGCTCACCCGCTCCCTAACCCTAAATCACCTAATCCGCCCTAACCCTCACGTCCACACAATCGCACACATACCTAACCTGCGCCCTAACCCTAACTCACCTACCCCGCCCTAACACTCACATCCACACAATCGCACACTTACCTGAATCCGACCCGTAACGTTCCACCACAACAGCACTGAAAATACAGAAGCAACAGAAACGGACAACCAAATTCTTTCCCTAGGGAAAAAATTGGGTTTCTGTTGCTTCGATATTTTAAACATTCGCTTACATAAGTTTGATCAATCAGCGTTCACTTTAAGCGTTCGCTGATCTAATATAGACCCAAAGGCAATACACAACTGTGTACAGACAGGACCCAGGAAGTTGGAATTGGGGAGTCCACCTCTACAAAGAGGCCAGTCACAAGTAGAGTCCCTCAGAGATCCATCTTTGGACTGCTCCTTTTTGGCATTTACTTCTCAGAAGTCAAGGCCAATGTCAGTGGTCTAAATTTACAGATGATTGCAAATTACGAGCGGTCATTGAATCTCACACCGACACAAATGTTCTCCAGGAGGGCAGGACACAGACAACTGGTGTCAGAGTCGTGGACTAAAACTAAATGCCAAGAAATGCATAAAATGCATAACAGTATCCTTTGGGAAGCCATCCACCACTGGTAAAGTACAGTTGTGTACCTACCATAAATGTAGATGTTCGAGTGTATTCACTGTTGCAGTCATTACACTTGGGTTATCCTGCTGGCAGGCTATCCACAGTCGGCCAGAGTTCCAAAGTCTAGGTCCGGGGTCAGTTGCTGTCGCCTCATCCCTGACGTCAGTGCGCCAGGGGTATAAAAGATGCAACCGACACCATTTTCTCCAGTTTTTCTTGCCCCAGATGTCAGGTGCCCCCAGATAGGAATGCTGAAAAGAATAAATTATGCCAAAAAGCATGCATGTACTAATATAAACATATCCTTCATCTACAAGCAAATACACCACATAGGTTGTATAGAGTTGAGAAGTACAGAGAAGTCCCAGCAAAGAAAAAGGGAGATGGTGGGTGGGTAAACCTGGACTGCAACAGTGAATGCACTCAAACATCTATATTTATGGTAGGTACACAACTGTACTATGTTTGTGTTTCACTGTTGCAGTCATTACACTTGGGTTGAATCCCAAAGCTGAGGTTGGGCGGCTGGATCTAAATTGGATTTGGAGAGGCTACCAGGCCCTGCAGAACTGCAGTGGCAAAGCCTGCTCTGGATTTAGAGTAGAGAGGTAAGTGGTAGTGCTTGGCGTAAGTGTGCACTGAACTCCAGGTTGCAGCTTCTAAAATGTCTTTGGTTGGTACTCCGCTGAGAAAGGCTGCTGAAGTGGCTGCTGCTCTGGTAGAATGTGGCTTAATGCCCTTAGGCACTGATTTGCCATGTTGTGCATAACAGAAGCGAATGCAGTGTCCTATCCATTTTGAAATTGTCTGCTTTGTGATGGGCTTTCCTTGTGATCCTGCAGCATAGGCTACAAACAGATGCTCAGTTTTTCTGAAAGCTTTTGTTCTGTCCAAGTAGAATCGTAGCTGTCTGTGTATATCCAAAGCGTGCAGAAGTCTCTCCCCTTTATTCTGGGAGTTTGGGTAGAAAGTTGGTAAATTAATGGTTTGGTTCAGAGCCCCATTGGAAACCACCTTTGGCATGAATGTTGGGTTTGTCCTAAGAGAAACTCTGTCCTGGTGAAAAATGATGAAAGGTTCCACAGCCATTAATGCCTGTAACTCTGAGACTCTTCTTGCTGAAGTTATTGCTAGGAGCAGAGCAGTTTTCCATGATAACAATTTTATATCAGCTGTGCTGGCTGGTTCAAAAGGAGGCAGTGTGAGCTTTTCTAAAACAAAATTGAGATCCCAAGTTGGTATTGGTGCTCTCCTTGGGGGTCTTATGTTTTTTGCCCCTCTGAGGTACTGTCTTAGTGGAGGATGTGAAAAAATAGGAGGTTCCGTATTGTAATGAGCTGAAATGGCAGAGGCATGGATCTTAATTGATGAGAAAGATAGGCCTTTGTCCAGCATCTCAGTTAGGTATTGTAAAATCTGAGGTATATTTGGAACAAGTGGTTCGAGCCCTTGTGCCTGGTTCCAAGCACAGAATCTCTTCCATTTTTCTGCAATAAGATTTCCTAGTGCTGGGCCTCCTGGCTTCTAAAATGACATCCATAACAGCTTTAGAGAGAGGCGCAGTTTGAGTGGCTACATTATCTGCCATGCTGTAAGGTTCTGAGTTGACTGTGCTGAATCTGATTGTTTTGTTGAGTCAGAAAATGAGGAATTTGAGGTAAAGGCCAGGCTGGGCCTTCAGACAAGCTCTTTAGGATTGGGTACCAGTGCTGGCGTGGCCAGTCTGGGGCAATCAGGATCATTGTTGGCCTCTCGTCTTACTTTTAGGAGCACCTTGGTAAGAAGAGGCATTGGAGGGAAGGCATAAACTGTCAGGGTTTTCCAGCTGAATGATAGAGCATCCACTTTCCATGCTTGAGAGTGATAAGTTCTTGTGCAGAATTTCTGTAGTTGGCAATTGTGAGGGGAGGCAAAAAGATCTATGTCTGGGCGTCCCCATTTCCTTCTTATCATGCTGAACACCTGTGGATTTAGTTTCCATTCATGAGGATCCATGAGATTTCTGCTTAGTTCGTCTGCCAGTGTATTTTTTGTTCCTGGCAGGAATTGTGCCTGCAGATGTACTTGATAGGTCAGTGCTGTGTTCCACAAAGTCATGGCTTGCCTGCATAGGGGGTAGGAATGTGTGCCCCCTTGCTTGTTTATGTACCACATAACTGGTATTGTCCATCTTTATTAGTAGCCCTGGATGTAGTAGGTCCTTGAAAGCTGTCAGGGCATTCTGTACAGCTAGCATCTCTTTTTGATTGATGTGAAGATGCATTTGTTCCTTGGGCCACGAGCCCTGAATACATTTTCCTGCCATATGTGCCCACCCCAGGCATAATCCGATGCATCCGTTGTTATTGTCTGCCTGGCTGTGGGTAAGGTGAAAGGCTGTCCCTTGTTGTGGTGACAGGCCTGGGACCACCATTGAAACTCCTGTTGTAGGCAGGGAATTAAAGTTATGTTTGTCTCCAGGCTGTGGCAATGTTGAGTCCAAACACTTTTTACATATCATTGTAGTTTCCTCATATGCAGTCTTGCATATGGAATTAGTAGAATGCAGGATGCCATGAAGCCCAGGGCCTGCAGAATTTCTCTTGCAGGGAGCTGGGTCTTTGTTGCCATCATTTGGAAGTAATGAGTCAGTTGCCTTTGTCTGGCATGCGATAAGCCATCTGGGCAGTTGTATTTAAGATTGCACCCAGGAATATTATCTCTTGAGAGGGCACTAGTTTTGATTTCTTTTCGTTTACTGTGTACCCTAGGCAAATTAGTAATCTTTTTACAAACGTCAGATGCTTTAGAAGAATGTCCTTGCTCTCTGCTTGAATAAGGCAGTCGTCCAAGTAGGGATATATTTGAATTCCTTTTTGTCTGCAAAATGCAATTACTGGTGCCAGGCATTTTGTGAAGACCCTGGGTGCAGCAGATAAGCCAAAGGGCAGTGCAGAGAATTGGTAATGCATTGAGCCAGCTATGAATCTGAGGTATCTTCTACAAGACTGTCTGATTGGGACATGCAGGTATGCCTCCTTGAGGTCCAAAGTAACTAGCCAAGCCTTCTTGCCCAGCATGGGTAGAAGTTGCTGTAGTGTTAACATTTTGAATTTTGGAACATCCAGGAAAGTATTTAGGATTGACAAGTCCACTATTGGTCTCCTGGCTTTGTCCTTTCTGGGTACTAAGAAAAGTCTTGAGTAAAATCCTTGTCCCTGCTCTTGCTGTGGTAATCTTTGAATAGCTCCCATGTCCATGAGAGCAGCAATTTGTTTTTGTGCCTCTGTCCATTGGTTTTGTGGCAGGTCCGGCATAGCTTTTGATTTTGGAAGCGTGTGAAAGTGGAACCTGTAGCCCTGAGAAACAATATTCAGTACCCATTTGTCCTGGGTGATTATGTGCCAATTTTTTTGAGAAAAGTGCTAGCTTTCCCCCTAGGGGTGCTGCCAAAAGGTAAGTGCTTGGCATCTGTAGAGGGAAGTCATTGGGACTGTTTCCTATAAGGTTGTGATTTGTCTTCTCCTCCTTTGGGGGCTGAAGCACCCCATTGTTTAGGTCTGTAGGAGCCTTGGGGCTGAGATCTGCCTCTGGGTGTCTGTATCTGCCTCTTTGTGGCCTGTCTGACACTGGAAAGGACCAATTTTTTGAAGGCCAGTTTCTGCTAAACTTAGGTGGTTGAACCTGCAAGAAATCCTTTACTGTCTGCATTGATTTTGCTTTATCCTCCATTTTCTTTAACACCTCTTCTGCCTTAACACCAAACAAAGTATCATGCTGTAATGGAGCATCCAATAATTTTACTTTAACATGTTCAGGTAAACTTTGTTCTTTCAACCAAGCATGCCTTCGAATAACAGAGCCTGTAACTGCGGCTCTACAAGAAGCCTCCAATGAATCAAACCACATTGTAGAGTATGCTTTCCCACTTGTTCAGCTGCATGCAATAAATCCTGCATTTCCTTACTGTCAGGACTTTCTGAGTTTGAAACCATTTTCTGTTTTAACAAGGATATGAGGTACTGTTGATATTTAAGCATGGAAACTGGCAATTTAGAGCCCTTACAGCTAAAGTAGCAGAAGTGTAAACTTTTTTCCCCCATCTATCCAGAGCTCTGGAATCCTTATCCGAGGGGACAGGATTTTTAGCAGTGGAAGCCTTAACCCCTTTAGGACCCTGAGAAACTGTTTCTGGATCTGCAGCAGGGTTTTTGTAAAGAAATTTATGAGAGTCAGGGACCCTGTAGTACCTGTCTGGCTTGACTGGTGCAGGGGGTAAAGAATCAGGAGACAGACTGGGTTCAGAAAAAACATCATCAACAATATCAAGCACAGGGGGAATAGCCAGGGGCCTGTGCTGAGGCAATAAAAGAAAGTCTCTGAGCCTTTTCTTGGATTCTGAATAATCCTGGCTCTCCCAATGAAAATGCTCCCTCATGGTGTGCAGGGTTTCCCCAAAAGAATAATCCTCAGGCGGAGAGGCTGAAGGTATAGACTCTTCTGCATCAGAGTTCTCATAGGGAGGGAGAGAGTATCCCTGATCAGAAGAGGAATCAGAGGAAATAGAAACCTGGTCAGAGGAATCATAGTCAGTGTCTTGCCTAGGCCTTTTGTCAGGAGGGGGATGGGAACCCCTGGTTAAAGTAATTAGGTCTTCGGCCATTTTAAGCATCTGTTTCTTTGGCATGGATGACTGTTCAGGAGAATGCAGTACTGGTTTCCTTGTCTTTAATGGTGTTTTTGACTTTGCCTTGGCTGCTGTAGTGGACTTAGTAGTAAGCTGTGAAGGTCTGAAAACACCCTCAGAAGCCAATGCCTGCTCAGTGGCTCTGGACCCATCTGAGGGAATAGTTTCCGCAGGCCCAATACCTTGAGTTTCCACAGGCCTCTGTGTCTCCACGTGGCTGTCGGATACGGCCTGTGGCTCTGAGGTAACGGGTGTCAAGGGCTGCGAAAGCACCTCACTGAGAACCGGCGACTGGCCTAGAAGAGGCTTCGTCATCGGTTTTGGACCTTGGATGCCTGTCCTTTTCTTTGTCTTTGCGTTTGAAGAAAATGGCATCGGTTGCATCTTTTATACCCCTGGCGCACTGACGTCAGGGAAGAGGCGACAGCAACCAACGCCGGACCTAGACTTTGGAACTCTGGCCGACTGCGGATAGCCTGCCAGCAGGTTAACCCAAGTGTAATGACTGCAACAGTGAAACACGATGAACATCTACCGTATTGACAACACTCCCCTTAGAGTTGACCCAGTAGCCAGGAACTTAGGGACACACAGATAGTAATCTAGCTTTTGATCATCATGTGTCTACAGTGGTGAGGAAATCATTCTATGTTGCACAACTTACAACAAAGGTATGGCATCTAAGTCCAAGGAAGTCATTGGTTCCACTGTATTCGGCATTCATCAGACCTGTCATTGAGTGCAATGCCCTCTTTGGTATGTACCTAACCAGGCATATCCAACAACTGGAATGTACACAGAGGTTCCTCACTAAAAGAACACAGGTCATAAGTAATATGTCCTATGCAGACTGCCTCAAGGCCCTATCCCTGTATTCTGTATCCTGCATGCTTTTGAGAGGAGATCTATGCCGGGCATACAGGGCATTGTCAGACCCCACGCTGGCGGACCTCCTGCATACCCGTTCTAAAGACTTAAACCTTGCCTGTGATATAAATAGGACCTACTGGAAAAATAGGTATGTATCCCAGAGACTACCCAGTCTATGTGAAGCAGAATTCCTCCCTAACCCAACTCAAGTGCAACTTAGACAACTGGATGGGAAACCGAAAATCCGTCCCTGGTTTGAAACCTTATGCTTAAGTCAAACACTCTGCTTGTGCTGTGCTGACGAGGTCATAAGGCCAAAATATACATATCCACAGCTAGTGGGGTTTGGCTTTATTAGCCTGAAATTGTCCATTAAAATGATGAAAAGTCATGGGCATTCAGAATCACCAATTAGCTGAAACACCTGATGTTCATAAGGGGTCATTTGCATATATCCCATGTGCCTCTTATACAAGAGGTTTGAGAGGTCACTCAGTGGAAGTTCTAGCTTTACTGGAGTTTTCATTTTGATTTTACTGATTAGTTTTTCAGTGACTTTCTCACTTATTGTTTTAGTTTGTTCTTTTGGAAAAGTAATAGTAAAACACAAAAAACCCATCAAAAATAAAGCACTTGTCCACAATGTACACTAACTGCAAAATAACTGGTAAGTTGTCAGGAAGAGTTAATCAGCATAAAATCTTAACATTTTTCTGTCCACTTAAGTGTACACAAATACATAAAAGATGTGATAAGCAGCACACTTTTATATAAATATAGCCTCCAAATCAGAAATTAAGCCTACAGCTAAAAATAGCAGTCCAACAGGAAACTTCCAATATTGTTTAAAAACAGGTTTCTTACAGGGTAAATACTTTCAGTCATTAAATAAAATACAGCAATTTTTTTTTCTTAAAAGGGCAATGATTTCTGTGGGGACCTGCCTACCAGAAATGAAGCTTCAAGCTTGACTGCTGCCTCTGTGGAACCTCAGAGATGCTTCCTCTCAAGGCAACAAGTACTGAAATTGCCTTCACTCTGACTAATATTTGTTCTCCAAGGAGCTGGTCAGAAAGCATTCAGAGTGAAGGTGTGGGAGGGAGCCAGAGCCTTGTGAAGCTGACCATTTGTTTTATCCTAGGCAGGATACAATCCATATAGTCAGAAGGTTACTGCAGCAAAGAGAATTTAACACAGCTGGAGGGCTCTGTGTCTCTCCAGGGGCGAGTGTGTGCTCATGTGACCATAAAGCCTAGCAGCACTGGGTCAATAAGCTACTGGATATTTGGTGTCAAGATGCACAGCACTAGTTACCTGGGATAGTTCTGTTAAGCAAAAAAGAAGTTATGTTCTTACCATAACGTTCCATGTGAGTTGTTCATCTCGCCTTTGTTCTTACACACGGGTTCAGAGCCGATCCCTTGGCTCCGAATCGGCCACATTCCAAGCTCTGCGTCTAAGAGAAGCTCGAGGCACAGTCCCTATATCCCATGATCCTCTCCTGCTAACCCTCAGATCTAGTTTGCTATGAAAACCAGACAACAGAAGACATACCCGCCTACACATGCATACGTATCAATACCCATATACAAGTCTATACACAAAAGGTAAGGACAGATACACACATATATATATATATATATATATATATATATATATATATATATTTTACATGTCCGAATATGAACGCATACACAGAGGCAGGCAGTCCGAAGGGACCATGAGAAAGGACGACCAGCCACCAGTCGTACCTGTTCTTCCAGAACATGGAGGGGGAAGGAGGGTGGGAATGTAAGAACAAAGGCGAGATGAACAACTCACATGGAACGTTATGGTAAGAACATAACTTCTTTATGTGAAGTTGTTCGATCTCGCCGTTTGTTCTTACACACGGGTAGCGTCCCTAGCACCCTAAACCCCGGGTGGCTCACGGGAGAACATTCCTGAGCACAGTGGAACCAAAGAAAGCCCTGCCCCTGGAGGCCCTGTCCACTTTGTAATGAGTAATAAATGTATGAGGTTTGACCCAGGTAGCCGCTGCACAAATGGTATCTATCGGTAAGCGAGCAGCATGGGCTAAGGAAGTAGAAACAGCTCTAGTAGAATGAGCTTTAGCTTTGAGCGGAGTAGACTGATTGGAAGATGATTAAACAAAGTTTATGCAGTCCGAAAGCCATTTGGATAATGTGATCTTTGTTACTGGAAGTCCTTTCTTGTTATCTGCATGAGAAACAAAAAGTTGACCCGATTTCCTGAATTCTTTTGTGCTGACCAGATAAAATCTCAGCAGTCTGTGCACGTCCAATTTGTTTAACATGTATTCCAATTTATTGGTATGGTGCCTGAAAAAAGAGGGAAGTTCTATGGACTGATTAAGATTAGATTCTGAGCAGACTTTTGGTAGAAAGGACGGATTAGTACATAAGGTGATCCTGTCCGGGTGAAAGATCAGATACAGGGGTCTAATTGATAGTGCCTGCAGCTCTGAGACTCTGCGAGCTGAAGTGATTGCAACAAGAAAAAGGGTTTTCCAGGAAAGATATTTAAGTGGGTATGACGAAGCTGGTTCAAAGGGTGATAACATGAGTTGGGATAGCATCAGATTTAAATTCCAAGGAAAAACCGGACTTCGAATGGGTGGTCGGAGATAAGTTCCCTTCATGAAAGCTCTACAAAGTCTGTGAGACATGATCGTAGCTCCCCTTTCACCCACATGAAAATAAGATATGGCAGCCAGTTGAACCCTTATGGTGGACGTTGAAGCCCCCACGATGAAAGAGAGTAGATAGAAAATCTAGAATCTTATGAATAGGAGCAACCAAGGGATCTATACCTTATTTGGAAGCCCAACACACGAAGCGTTTCCACTTGCTCTTGTACAACTTTCTAGTGGAGGTTTTGTGGGAAGAAATCAAAATATGTTGTACTGCTGGAGACAAAAGATCTGACCTGGCTAAGCTGGGAAGTGGAGCAGCCATGCTGTCAATTTGAGGGACGAAAGAGAGGGGTGAAGAACTCCTGATGAGTGGGTTAGAAGGTCTGGCACTGGGTCCAGAGTCCAAGGTTCTTCTATTTGGTGAGCTTGGAGGAAGGGGAACCAGATTTGTCGAGGCCAGAATGGTGCTATCAAGATGATCGTCCTTTCCAGACCTTTGGCTTTCTGCAGAAATTTCGAGATTAGTGGAACCGGAGGGAAGGCATATAGGAGACCTGGGGGCCAATCGTGCACAAGTGCGTCCCTGGGGGCGCCCCTCAGAGGGGGAAGTAGGGCAAAATAGCTTCTGCATTTTGCATTCAAGGGGGATGCAAAAAGTTCGCAGCAAGGCTGGCTCCATCTGCGGAATATCCTATCCGCTACTTGACCTTTGAGGGACCACTCGTGAGGCAACAGGATGGCTCTGCTCTGTCTGTCCGCTATTACGTTGGATGTTCCCGGGATGTGCGTTGCTATGAGAAAGCGTCCGGTGCACACAGCCCATTGCCAGATTCTCAGGGCCTCTCTGCATAAGGGGTAAGACCTGGTTCCTCCTTGTTTGTTTATGTACCAGACCACCGACATGTTGTCTGTCTGAATTGCAACTGTCCCCGGAGATAAGTAGTCGTGAAAGTGTTGCAACGCC
Source organism: Protopterus annectens (assembly GCF_019279795.1). Taxonomy (NCBI): domain Eukaryota; kingdom Metazoa; phylum Chordata; order Ceratodontiformes; family Protopteridae; genus Protopterus; species Protopterus annectens. Next base: position 651,145,266 of record NC_056733.1, on the reverse strand, counting down.
AGGAACACTGCTCTCAACTCCAGGACATTGATGTGCAGACTGTACTCCATTTTCGACCACTCGCCTTGAACTGTTCTTCCCTGAAAAAGTCCCCCCCACCCTATCAGGGAAGCGTCCGTGGTCACTGTGGCTATGGGGGGGACGACGAATGGGCAGCCTATCGTAAGCTCATGGCTGTTCATCCACCATCGAAGATCCCGCTTGCAAGACTCCGTGAGCAGGATATTGTGTGACAACGGTAGCCATTGGTAAGACCACTGTGCGAAGAGTAGCCACTGGAGGATCCTCATGTGCATTCTCCCTAGGGGGAGCGCGATAAGGGTAGCTGCCATCATGCCTAAAACTTTCAAGCCCTGTGAAGCGGGGACTCTTCTGTTTTGTAGAAAAGTAGAAATCTGTTCTCTCAAGGCTGAAACTCTTGCTTGGGGAAGCCTGATCAGAGTTAAGGTAGTGTCCAATTCCACTCCTATGAATGATATATGCTGTGAGGGCGACAAGGCAGATTTTTTGAAGTTCAGCGTTATGCCTAAACGGGAACAGAGATTGAATGTATAGTCCCTGGCTTGCAATAGGTGATGCCTGGTGGTGGCGGTAAGGAGCCAGTCATCTAAGTATGGAAACACCCGGAATCCTAGTCGTCTCAGGTGGGACGCCACTACTGCCATTAACTTGGTGAACACCCTGGGGGCTGAGGTGAGGCCAAAGGGCAGAGCTCGAAACTGAAAATGACTGGCTCCCAGCCGGAAGCACAGGTGATCTCTGGATGGATTGGCCATTTTTATGTGGTAGTACGCATCCTTGAGATCTATAGAGCACATCCAATCGTTCGTTTGAAGAAACGGAAGGATCGATTGTAGAGTGACCATCTGGAATTTCTCCTACTTTACGAAGGTATTGAGTTTGCTGAGGTCCAGTATCAGCCTCCAGTCCCCTGTTTTCTTTGGAACTAAAAAGAACCTTGAGTACGTTCCGGATCCTATTTGGTCCGCCGGGACTGGCTGGATGACTCTTTTTTTTCTAACAGCCTTTGTATTTCTATGGCTGCCTGAACCCACAGAGTGGGTGGAACATCTGGGAATCTTTTTTTGGGTGGGAGGATTGTTTAAGAGAGGGATGTTGTATCCTCTGGTTATTATGCTTTTTACCCAGGAATCTGAAGTGAGATTTAGCCAGGCTTCTGGGTATAAAGCCAAGCGACCCCCGACTGCCTCCAGAGTAGGACAACCTGGCTTCCCCTCAGGAGTGCTGCAAAGGCTTCCCAGGGACGCTATCCCTGTCGCCCTGGTTCTGCGGACCCCCTCAGCCGTCTGGGCGGCGTCTTCCATTCCTTCCCCCTCCTCTTGCCTCTGGAGGAGGTTTCACTAGGTGTGGATTGGAAAGCTCCCAGAGTCTTCCGGAACCACATTTTTCCACCTCTTTGCCCTTTGGGGTATGGTCTAGAAGGGGCGGAAAAACCGACTCCTACGGCAGACAGGGTCTTTCCTTCTTGCTCACACCTAGTGAGCGTCTCCTTCACTTTGGGCCCAAACAAGGAGGAGCCATCAAAGGGAGCATTAATAAAGGAAGACTTGAAGGCTTCCGCAAAGGAGCATAGGCGCATCCAGGATTGTCTCTACAGAGCGATCGCTGAAGCTGCAGCCCTACTCGATCCTTCGGCTGCATACGAAATGAGCCGCATGGATGAGTTAACGATAGAGTTTAGGGTATTGAGCTGTGCTGTCACCTTGTCTGAGACAGCAGCATCTGTGGTACCCTGTAGAGTATCTCCCAATTCCTTGAGGAGATCTCTCTGTAGATGGGTAAAATGAGTGAGATAGTTCAGCGATCGCATGGAAAAAGTCACTGAACTAAAAATGCGCTTCCCGTACCTGTCCATCGTCCTAGAGTCTTTGTTAGGAGGATGAACAGAGGAAGATGCTGCAGACATTTCTTTCTTGGTGGCCGCCGCCACCACCGTAGCATCAACTGGGACTCCCTTGGTGAGATACGCTTTATCCTGGGGAGCAGTGATGTACTTATTGGGCCTCCGAGGGATTGGTTCCAAAGTGTCAGGGGACTCCCAAGCCCTTCGAACTATTAAATCCATTAACTCGTCGAAGGGCGGAGTTACCCAGGAGGTGGAAGGTTGAGCCCCAAATCCTTCAGCAACACCGACTCGTCCTCAGTGGGGGCAAGTGACTGCCAGTCACCCCTCTGTTCGAGAATTTCCAGGATGTTGGCAAACGAAACATCCTCGGAGGAGGACCGTGGGGACCCCTCTGACTCATCCAAGTCGGTGTCCGATGTCAATGATTCTTGTGGGGAATCAAGGTGCCTCCTCTTGCACAACCTCTTCCTCGGGACTTCATCAGAGGGGGCATCTTGCGAAGCTTCCGAGGGGAAGGGTTCACCCTCTGGGGCTGACTGAGGCTTTGGGTCTCTACGCTTGGTGGGAACCAGTGGTGCAGAGACAGAACTCGGACCTTTTCGGGGAGGGAGAAGAGGAATCTGAAGATGTGAACGTCTTACCAGACAAAACCTTCCTCATGGCCTCGAAGGCAACGGAGCCCCGGGCCGAGGACTCCACCGGTTCCGAAGAAGACGGTAGCCTCCCTGGGCCCGGAACCACGGGCTCCGATCCAGAGGACGGAGCCGAACTAATCTGCGCCGAGGCACTGAGGGGAAGAGTCGGAACCGAAACTTCGGTTCGACTCTCCCCCGCGGAACCGCGGAGAGACAGTCAGCTCCGAGACCCCTCGATGGGTATCGAGGGTGTCGAGGTCAGTGGAGCCGAAAGCACTAAAGAAGGCTTCGGCTCCGGGGGATCAACAATCATCAGATCCTCGACTCCCGGCTCGGATGAATCGATGGGTCTTGAAGGAGGATCTATGGATGGAACAGGAAGGGCTTCAAGCTTCGAAACCAGTTGGGACGAAACTGCAATTAGTTTGGATAAGGCCGTGTTCTCCCTCAGTTTCTGCACCACTCGATCCACATCGGTGTCTGACAGTGCTCTGGAGGAACGGGGTCGAAGAGGTCACCGAGCGAAGGATCAATGAAGGGAGCACTTCTGACACCGGCTCCAAGACCTGGATCTCGCCCCGAGGCAGCAGCTCGGTGCTCGGCTCCAAGGTCTGTGGAGCCGGCGACCGAATCATAACAGAGGTACTCGGAGCAGATGACCTGGGCTCCGATACCTTCGAAGACTTCGACCCCTTCGAAGACTTAGATGACTGGTCTGACCTCTCTAATGCCTCCTGAAACTCCGGCTTCAGGAGACCCCTCTCAATAAGTTTCCTGCGTCTTTCCATCATAACTCTGCCACTAAACGAGTGGCAGATGGAGCAGTCCTCCTGAAGATGGTGAGGGCCTAGGCAGTAGACGCAGGAAACGTGGTTGTCTGTTATGGACATTTTCTGTCCACACTGGCAACGTTTGAAACCAGACTTGGCTTTCTCCGACATATTGAACAAAAAATACAGTTGTAATACTAATATATAAATATATACACAATAACTAACCTGAATAACACACAGGTAAAATTTTTTTTAACAAGAGTTTAACTAGTAAACTTCACACAGAAAATTCTGACAGAGCCCTGACAGAAAGATATTGGCTTAAGGCCTAGGAGCAGCCGCTCCCAAAAATACTTAAACACTACTTTTACACTATTTTAAACACACGCACAACTACTACTAACTAATAATAATAATAACTCTAAATATTTTAAACTTTTGAAAAACAGAGAACTTTTTATACATATATATATATGTGTAGAAAAAGAATACTGGCCCGAGCTCTCACTCGACGATGAGACCTGTTGCAGCGGCAAACTAGATCTGGGGTTTAGCAGGAGAGGCTCATGGGATAGGGACTGTGCCTTGAGCTTCTCTTAGACGCAGAGCTTGGAATGTGGCCGACTCGGAGCCGAGGGATCGGCTCCGAACCAGTGTGTATGAACAAACAGCGAGATCGAACAACTTCACATAGATGGACATAAAACCTGCAAAACAAACTAAGGATTGCCACAATGAATATAGGCTCACTAACAGGATGCAGCTTAGAAGTGGACGACATGATGGCAGAGAGGAAACTGGACATCCTCTGCATTTAAGAGACAAGATAGAAAGACAGCGGAGCAAAGTCACTTGGCTTCATATACTGACTCAGAGGGAGGACGGATCAAAAATGGTGTGGGACAGTCTTCTGAAGACAGTGAGGGATGTCAGCAGAGTTAATGATGGATTCATAGTAATCAGAGTCTAGTGTAAAGATAAGCTGAATTTTGGTGAGGAAAACTGCATTTAGGCAGCAGTTTCAGGGACTCCTAGATACAGCAGGACAAAATGAGTTATGTTGATAATGTTGGACCTGAATGCTCATAGCATAATATGATATAATATAAAGACTGCCTGGGTCCTCATGGGTGGGACAATAGCTTGATAGTGGCCAAAATATGGCACATTAAGAGACAGTCACAAGATCATATACAATAGTGATCAATAACTTGGGTAGACTTCCTCTTAAAGGCATTGGGATTGAATTAGAGATTGCAAAGTCATTCCCCTGTGAAGCAGTCAGCCTACAACATAAACCACTGGTGGCCACCATCAGCTGCAAGTAATGGCCAGAGAGGGTTCTAAGGTCAACAGCGACTAGGCTGAACAGCTGGAAGCTGACTGGAGCAAAAGCAGAAGAGTTCAAAGAAATCTCAGGACACTAGCACATCAGGATTAAGAGGAAATAGCTAGAGATGAAGAATGGCAGCATGTGGATGAGACAGGTACAGAAATAAAATACATAAGAAAAGCTGGTGGTGGAAGGCAGAAGTCCAGGAAGTTAACAGAGGAGCAGTGCAGTAAAAGTGGGATATAAAAAAGATGGACCAGGGCCACGCTAGGAAAAAATACTTATTGACCAGCTAAGAGAGCAATTGCAATAGCAAAGAACAAGGCATTTAAAGAGACTACCAGCTTCTGGAAACTGTTTCAACAGATGGAACAAAAACTATCAGGCTGTGAGACAAATGTATAGAAATGTGAGGATAGAGATCAGACACAATTCATAACGGATGCCAGCAATAATCCACTCACCAGTCCATAGGACATCTCATAAATATGGAAGGAGTACTTCCAGCAGCTTCTCAATGAAGAAATCCCAAAAGAAACATACCGCCCCATACACAGCCTACAATGAAAGAGGAAGAACCTACCCTAAAAGTAAGAACTACACTACGAAAAATGAAATCAGGAAAAGCAGCAGGCTCAAAATCACAACAGGTATGATTAAGATGTCGAGTGACTTATATGACAAATGATGTCTGAGGGTACTTAAAGCAGTATGGAAAAAATATCCCAGATGACCAGAGAATAAGCACTCTACTGCAATTGTTCAAGAGCAAAGGGGGCATTCACAACTGTGGGCAGTACAGAGATGAAAGTCCAGACAGGATGACTGATAAATGAATATGCAGAGCAATAGAAAGTAAAATGGGAGAGGAGTAATTTAGGTTTGAACCAAGATGCAGCACAAATGACCCGAAGTCCACAGTTAGAGAGAGGGAGAGAGTGGTAAAGAAGCTGGAGATGAGATAAAAGTCAATCCTAGACTTGACGACAAGGTCTCAACAATGCGGACTTGGGCCATCCTGCAATGGTTTGAAATCTAGGAAACACTGGTAAATTACTACAGGTTATGTATAAAGACACTGGTAAGTACAAACATTATTTAGACTCGCACAGGGATTCCCCATGGGGGATGGGTATGCATCAGGGTTCAGCTCTAAGCCCATTGCTGTTCATACAGGTGATGGACTACAATAACAAACAGATCGAAGGTGACAGATCAACAATATGAAATTATGACCAGACTCTGAACAGGAACTTCAGCATATAAGGGAATGGAAAGCAAAGCTAAAGACAAAAGGGATGAAAATGACTGCAGACATGGCGGTAAATGGGGGTAAAATCAGAAGTGAAAACTGAAACAGAAGGGAAAAGGTTAACAGATTCACATATCTGGGAGGGGTAAATAACAAGAAGGGAAATCTGAACGCGGAGGTCAAAGCTAAAATCAGAGGTGCGGCAGTCAACTGGCAAAGAGTGTCAGGAGTAGTGGCAGACAGACAAATGCCAAGAGTTAGGTGAACAAAACAGTAGTACAACCAGGACTTCTGTAAGGTAGACACCTGGGCAGTAAAGGCAGAACAGATGAGGAAGCTAGAGATGATGGAGATGAAGTGCCTGAGATGGGTGGAAGGATGCATACGGTGGGAGATGCAGAAGAAATGACTGCATCCCAACAGAAGCAAAATAATTCCAACTGGAGAGAAAGTAAAACAGAACAGATTAAGGTGGTTTGGGCACATGTGCAGGAAAGCAGAAGATGATCTGAGAGAGAGCTAGAGAGGAAAAAGGCAAGAGGAAACAAGGAGGTGCAGCCAAAATATGGGTGAACTGCATGAGAATACCTGGAACAGTCAAGCATGAATGCAGAGGAATGTGGGACAGTAACACTGAACCGAGAATGGTATAGACAGTGAATGTGATACCCTGACCCCACATGGAAGGAAATGGGGAAAAAGGGGGTTACTGATGACAACTATGATGAAGTCTCAAAGTTTTTTTAAATCAGGGAAAAGTACACAAAAGTAAAAATAATTCAAAGCCATAAGGCATTCAATATTGATGCACTGCTAACACGTTCCTTAAACATCTACTGTTAGCAGAGTACTTTGCACAACTGTATCCAACTTCCTTTTATCCTGGTGTCTCCAAAGCATTTCTCATCTTTCCACATCACTCACCTTCTTTAGATCATCTGAAATAATTACTATTCATTTTCAGAAGAGGTTGTCTGAAGTCACGCTTCTAAAATTACTTCAGCAACTTAATTCAGTATGTACCAGTAACAACTTTGTTTCCCTATATAATGGACAAATAAATGAACACGTACTCCTTGAAAATGCTCATCATGATTACTTCCAAGAGGTGCAGTGCTTTTTTACAATATGCACTGGGCATTCATGTGGGTGGGTGGTGTATGTTTAACAGAAACTGAGAATATGAATTGCTGAAGAACGTCTTTCTGTTATACTAACTTTGATCCCACAGCCTTCATTTGCAAACTATACACCTCTGAGTAAGTCATTTAACTAGAAGGTGTTATCAGCTCACCCTTCATTTGCAAACTATACACCTCTGAGTAAGTCATTTAACTAGAATGTGTTATCAGCTCACCAACAAAGAGAGGTAGTTAAGTTTAGTGAGCTTGCTTGCTTACCAAATTAATAAAAAATTGTTAGCTGAAGTGTTCAATTTCAAAAACACAGTGTAAGCACAAGCAGGTGAACAGATGCATTTACTGATATACAAGTGCAACTGATTCAGCAGGTACAAAAAACAGGGTTCCTTTATACGTAAAATATTACAAGGGAACACTGTTAAGTAATGCAGCTCAAATCTCCTTCAGGTATTTTCTTGATGAGCACAGACTAACATATGATCTTTTAAGATAGCACTCTACAGTAATAAAGTGTCTTCATACTCTTGCCATGACAACACTGGACTGAGGAATTGTGGAAGTCAGCATCCCTTCTCCCTTCAGAGGTACAGGTGTCACAATCACAGTTCTTGGTTGTCCCTGATAGCCACCTATAAAATAAAATTTAAAAAAGGATATAATTAAAAACGCATAGAGGCTATACGTTATAATCACATTTTAGTACTTAATATTAAAATGATACATTTCTTTAGCCACATACTATACAGAATCTAGTTAGCACATCAAGAATTCTGTCTGCTGTCAATCTCAAAGGCAGAAAAAAATGACTGCTATCTGATCCATAATACCAGGGTACTATGAACTAATCAGTTACTTACCTGCTAAAAGACTAGGTGTTCAAACCGACCCCCCCCCCCTCAAAAGACAGACAAAGTACAGTTTTGTACCTACCATAAATGTAGATGTCCGAACTGGATAGCATCTGCAGTCATAACAAGTGGGTTGTCCTGTCGTCAGGCAGCCCTGCAGTCGGCCGGATTCCAAAGTCCGGGTCCGGCTTCGGCTGATGTCGCACTCCATCCGACGTCATCTCTGTTGGTCCTCGGGTATAAAAGCATCAGCCGACGCCATTTTCCTCAGTGTTTCTTGCCCCAGATGCCAGTAGCCCTCTTGCAGGCTAAAAAAATTGGATAGATGCCAATGTTTCCAAATAGATAGAGGTAAACACAACAATAAGCATATATGTACATATATACAAACAAATACACCATAAAAGACTCCCCCCCCAACAGCTAGCTATTAGGAGGGTAAACACCCTAGGAGTACCACAGAGGGGAAGGAGGGAGGGTAATCCTGACTGCAGATGCTATCCAGTTCGGACATCTACATTTATGGTAGGTACAAAACTGTACTATGTCCTTCATGGATGCATCTGCAGTCATAACAAGTGGGTAGAATACCATAGCCAACTAGGGGAGGAGGATAAAAGTAGATTATGGTGTGTTTAGGATCCCTTGCAGTACAGCAGTGGCAAACCCTGCTCGGGATCTGGAATATAGAGGCAAATTATAATGCTTGGCAAATGTATGCACGGAGGTCCAAGTAGCCGCCTCAATAATGTCTTTGGTTGCCACTCCTCGTAAGAAGGCTGTGGTAGTGGCTGTTGCCCTTGTAGAATGAGGTCTTATGTTCTGTGGAATTGGTTTTCCATGGAAGGAGTAACAGTATCGTATGCAATTTCCTATCCATTTGGAGATTGTCTGTTTGGAAATAGCTTTTCCTTCCCTTCCTGTTGCATAGGCTACAAAAAGTTGGTCAGTCTTTCTGCTATTTTTTGTTCTGTCCAAGTAGTAGCGTAGCTGTCTATGTACATCCAAGGTATGCAGTATTCTTTCCCCTCTGTTTTGTGGGTTGGGAAAGAAGGTAGGTAGGTGGATTGCCTGGTTTAAAGACACTCTGGATACCACCTTGGGCATAAATGTAGGATTAGTCCTCATGGATACTCTATCTTGGTGGAAGATTAGGAAGGGTTGCACTGCCATTAAGGCCTGTAGTTCTGAATTCCTTGCTGAAGTAATTGCCAGTAGGAAAGCAGTTTTCCATGACAGGTGTTGTAGGTCTGCTGTTGCTGCTGGTTCAAAGGGTGATAGTGTCAACTTTTCTAGCACAAAGTTTAAATCCCAAGCTGGTAATGGTGGTTTCCTTGGAGGTTTCACATTCTTGATTCCTCTGAGGAACTGCCTGAGCAAAGGGTGCGAAAAAACAGGTGGATCAAAGCTGTATTCTGCTGAAATAGCTGATGCATGTATCTTGATGGAGGAGTAGGACAGGCCTGAATGAAGAAGTTCAGCCAGATACTCCAGAATGTTAGGCATATCTATGTTTGACACATCTTTTCCTCTTTCCATACTCCAAATGACAAACCTTTTCCATTTTCCAGCATAGTTCCTTCTTGTTGAAGGTCTGCGTGCTTCAAGAATAATGTCTTTCACTGTTTGGGAAAGTTCTGGATTAGCTGCTGCTATGTGATGTTCCATGCAGTCAGTTGCAGCGTTTTTAGGTTTGGATGTATGATACTGTAGTTGTTCTGAGTTAACATCAAAGGCATCAGAGGTATCGGCCACATTTTGTTCCGAGACATGCTCTTCAGTAGTGGGTACCAGTGTTGTCTTGGCCAGTTTGGAGCTATCAGGATTATCCTTGGACGTTCTTCCTGGATTTTTAGTAGTACCTTGTGTATCAAAGGAAGAGGTGGGAATGCATATGCTGTTAGGCCTTTCCAGTTGAAGGAGAGTGAGTCCACTTTCCATGCTAGTGGGTGGAATGTCCTTGTGCAGAATTTTTTGAGCTGGTGATTGAGAGGTGATGCGAATAGGTCTATCTGTGGCAATCCCCATTTCTTTGAGATGGTCTTGAAGATGTCCGGGTGCAGCTTCCATTCGTGGGCATCCGAAGTGGTTCTGCTTAATATGTCTGCTAGAGTATTGTCTTTCCCCGGTACAAATATTGCTTGTAACTGAATGTTGTAGCTGAGTGCCAGGGTCCACAGCTCCAAGGTCACTCTGCATAGGGGATATGAATGAGTGCCTCCCTGTTTGTTGATGTACCACATGACTGTGGTGTTGTCTGTCCTTATCATCAACTGGCCCTCTTTGAGAAATGGTTTGAACTTTTGGATTGCCAGTTTTACTGCCAGCATTTCTTTTAGATTGATGTGCAGGTGAAGTTGATCCTGTGTCCACAATCCTTGCACGCATTTGTCCAGCATGTGTGCCCCCATCCAAGGTCTGAAGCGTCTGTTGTGATGGTTTGGCTTGGTTGACATCTGCGAAAGGGTAGGCCTGGGTTTGACTGGCATGCCTGAGCCCACCATAGGAACTCCTGTTTTAAGCATGGAATTAGTGGGATTTCTGTTTCTAGACTGTGTCTGTGTTGGGACCATAAATTCTTTAGGTACCACTGTAGTTTCCTCATATGTAGTCTGGCAAATGGGACCAAGATTATGCATGATGCCATGAAGCCCAAGGCCTGCAGAACTTTTCTTGCTGTTAACTTGTTCAGTTTTGTTAGTGCCAAGAAGTAAAGAGGAAGTTCTTTTGTTTTTCTGTAGACAGGAATGCCATTTGTTGTACTGTGTCCAATTCCGCGCCCAAGAATGTCCTTGTTTGGGATGGTATCAGCCTTGACTTTTGTAAATTGACTGTGTATCCCAGTGCTTGTAGCAAGTAAATGACCCTTTGTAAATCTGTTGTCAGCTTGCTTTTGTTGTCGCCTTGTAGCAGGCAGTCGTCCAGGTATGGGTAAATTTGAATTCCCTGTAGTCTGCAATGGGCGATTACTGATGCCAGGCATTTTGTGAATACTCTGGGCACAGTAGATAAGCCAAAGGGCAATGCTGAGAATTGATAGTGCTCTGATCCTGCAAGAAATCTGAGGTATCTTCTGCAGATTGGTCGTATGGGGACGTGCAGGTATGCCTCCTTGAGATCTAGAGTTACCAGCCAAGACTCCTTGCCCAGCATGGGAAGAAGTTGCTGTAGGGTCAGCATTTTGAATTTTGGGACAATGATGTATGTATTTAAGGTGGACAGGTCGAGAATTGGTCTCCAACTTTTTCCTTTCTTGGAACTAGGAATAGTCTGGAGTAGAACCCCTTTCCTTGTTCTGCTGTTGGCACTCTTTCCACAGCTCTCATGTTTGCTAACTCCATTATCTGGCGTAGAGCCTCTGTTTTTTGATTTGGAGGTAGATTTGGCATTCCTCTTTTGACTGGTAAAGTGTGGAAGTGAAACCGGTAACCTTGATCTATGGTTTGTAAAATCCACTTGTCTTTTGTTATGTAGTGCCAGTTCTTTGAAAATAAGGTTAACTTTCCGCCTAGAGGAGCTGCTATTTGTTCCCTGGTAGGCGGATTTAGGATTAAGTCACTGTGGTTGTGCTGATGTAGTGGCAGTGGCTGTGTCTCTGTTGTTACCTTGCCACTGTCGTCCTCTGTAGGCACCTCCTCTGGATTGGTTTCTGCCTCTGGGACGTCTATTCCTGCCCCTTTGAAATTTTGTGGAGTCAGGAAAGGACCAATTTTTGGCAGGCCAGTTCCTGCTAAACCTTGGGGGTTGAACCTGCAAGAAATCTTTAACAGTTTGAACAGATTTTGCCTTTTCTTCCATTTTCTTCATAACCTGCTGGGCAGGTGTACCAAACAAACTTGTCTTGTCCATAGGAGCATCTAGCAACTTAGCTTTAACATGATCCGGTAAAGCTTGTTCCTTTAGCCATGCATGCCTTCTTATCACTGTGCCTGTCATGGCTGATCTAAATGAAGCCTCCAGTGCATCATAGCCACATTTTAATGAATGGTTGCTAACCTGTTGTATGTTATTTACCATCTCTAATACATATTTCTTATCAAGAGATTCATCAGTGGTTAGTTTTTTAGTTAACTGATCAAGCATAAATTCTTGGTATTGTATCATGTGAAACTGACAGTTTAAAGCTCTAGCTGAGAGAGTAGCTGAAGTGTAGACCTTTTTACCCCATCTGTCTAATGACCTTGCTTCCCTTTCAGAAGGAATAGGGTTTTTAGCTGTGGTCGCGGCTACTGCCTTGGGACCCTGGGAAATAGTTTCTGGGTCTGCAAGCGGGGCCTTGTAAAGGTGGTGATGAGTATCTGGCACCCTGTAAAATCTGTCTGGTTTGGCAGGGTCTGGGGGTAAAGAATCTGGAGCGGAGCAAACATCACTGAAAGCATCATCCACCACAGAGAGAACAGGAGGTATAGCTAAGGGCCTGTGCTGTGGGAGGTGCAGAAAGGTCCTAAGTCTTTTTCTGGAGTCTGAAAAATCCTGTTGCTGCCATTGGAACTGTTCTCGCATGGCATGCAAGGTTTCCCCAAAGGAGAATTCTTCTGGTGGGGAAGCAGCTGGAATGGATTCTTCAGCATCAGAATCTTCAAAATTGGAGAAGGGAGCCTCAGGCTGGTCAGTTATGTCTGATTCATCAGCAGAATCATCAGAAGACACTGGCTCAGGGGGCTCTGCCCTAGGTCTCTTCTCTGGGGCTGAGAGGCCCTGTCTGGGTGAGATTGAGATCCTCTAATTAAAGAAATTAAATCTTCTGCCAAAGAAAGCATTTGAGAACTAGAAGAGGGCCTGGATGTGGGGGTTTTACAGGCACTGTCTTAGTAGTCTTGGCTGCTTTAGCCCTGGCGAAGGCCTTAATGGACATGGCAGCTGGAGGCCTAGTAGCACCACGTGCTGGGGTAGAGACATCCAAGGGGATAGTGTCTGATAAGTCAACCACCGTAGTGGGTAAAATTTCTGAGGTCGATTCAAGAGTTGTAGCAGGGGCCTCAGTTGTAAGAATAGGTTCAGCTGTACTTTGATCAGTTTTCTCGGTTTCAGCGAAACCGAGACACTCATGTTTGCTTTACCGTGGTTTCGCCGAAACCGCGGACCGCGAGTGTCGGTCTTTATCTTTGCTTTTGGGGTAGTCGGAGGATCCGGCGGCATAATGTACGCAAAATCAGAACCGAAAAACTGTTCTGCAAACTCCGACCAACGCCTAAGCGTCTCGGTTGAAAGAGGCACAGGCCGAACAGGCTGCTACGCGTGGGCTGGGCCTAAACAAGGCAGACAGTAAGAGTGGAAATCTTTATGAGGTATTTGTTTCCCACAGGTTAAACAATTGTTAACTTTTTCTGACATCGGCTGAGGCAAGAAAGAGTCCCCAACGGGGTACTTAGCTTTAGAAGTCTTCGAAGTAGTATTCGGTAGAAGTAATCTCTGGATCCGACCGACCGGCACTTGCGAACAGCTTCTGCTTGGCCACGCGCAAGAAAGACTGAGGAAAATGGCGTCGGCTGATGCTTTTATACCCGAGGACCAACAGAGATGACGTCGGGTGGAGTGCGACATCAGCCGAAGCCAGACCCGGACTTTGGAATCCGGCCGACTGCAGGGCTGCCTGACGACAGGACAACCCACTTGTTATGACTGCAGATGCATCCATGAAGGACATCTAATGCAACATAAAACTATGAACACATTTAGAAACAGACTGATAGCATATAAGGAAAGTTTGACCCATACAATCTACCCCCAACTAGTGGGTAAGATGCAAATTCTAACTAACTTTAAGTTGCAAATCTTAATTAAAAAAAAAAGTTATGTACTCACCATAACATTCCATATGAATCATCACTTTTCATTTGCCTTCAACCTATGAGAATATGGATCCGGTACGGATCAGACTCTGCCGCATTTTCCAGCATCTGATTCAAGCTCCAAGCTCCTCCCCTATCCATAAGCCTCATCTCCCTCCTCTCCTCAGATAGAGTTTGCTGCAAACAGTAGCACCCCAACCTAACCATGTGCCTAACACTCTGGCATTAGCACCCATATGCACCAAAAGGAAGACAGAGGCTCACCACAGTAGAGGCGGCATTAGCACCCATAAGCACCAAAAGGAAGACAAAGGTTCACCACAGTAGACGCTATGTCTCTTCCATCTGGTCCACAACACAGCCCACGTAAGGCAAGGGGAAGGAAGGAGAGACGGCTGAAGACAAATGAAAAGTAACAACTCAGACTGAATGTTATGGTGAGTACATAACTTTTTTATCTGAAGCTGTTGTTTTCATTTGCTCTTCAACTTGAGAGGTAGAGTACTCACCTACCAAAAAAACCCTGGGAAGTCCTCATGGAAGGATGTTCCAGAGAGCATGGCAGAGCCAAAGGATGCCCTGCTTCTGGACAGGAGATCTAATTTACAATGCAAAATAAACGTGTGTGATGATGCCCAAGTAGCTGCAGAGCAAATGTCATCTAAAGAAACCCTAGACCAAAAAGCCTCTGAAGCAGCCACAGGCCTGGTAGAATGTACCCTGACATGATTTAGTGGCGATAATCCTTTGGCTTTATAGGCCAAAGCTATGCTCACAGATCCAATGAGCAATCGTTACTTTTGAAACAGGATTTCCTAAGAAAGGCTTAGTGAAGGAAACAAAAAGCTGATCAGACCTATGAAATGTTTTTGTTTACTGCAAACAGAAACGCAGCTGCCTATGAACATCAACCAAATGCAACTTATACTCTTCTATTCTGGAAGTTTGGAAAGAAAATGGAGATTGATGACCTGGTTAATATTAGATTCTGAAGCCACTTTTGGAAGAAATGAGTTCGTCGGTAAGAAAACCCTGTCTTTATGAAACACCATATAATTGGGCTTGACAGACAAGGCCTGGATCTCAGATACTCTTTCAGGCAAAGTAATGGCGACCAGAAAAACTATCTTCCAAGACAGGAATTGCAAATCCACTTTAGCTGTTGGTTCAAAGGGGGAAGAAACCAAGGCTTGTAGAACTAGGGTAAGATCCCAAGGGGACGTACAGTCCTTAACTGGAGGCCTAAGTAAAAAGGTACCTTTCAAAAAGGCTTTACAAAGCTTGGAAGAAGCCAAGAAAGCCGAATTGCCTCCTATATGAAAACTGGATATAGCTGCCAATTGTACCTTTACTGTAGAAAATCAAGCATCCTGATGAAAAATGTCAGCCAGAAACTCCAAAATGGCTGGGACTGAAGCAGTGAAGGGGTCTAAATCATGCTGAGAAGCCCATATAGAAAAACGTTCCACTTACTGGAATAAACCTTCCTAGTGGAATATTTGTGAGCAGCTACCAAAACCTTATTAAAAGAAGACAGCCTTTGAGTCCTATCTAGCACCGGAACTGCAGCAGCCAAGCCATGAGCTTCAGACTGACCAGATCTGGGTGTGGAATCCCTAAGGAATGTGTGATCAGTTCCGAACTGGGTTTAATGTCCAAGGAGGACACACTGCATGAGAGCACCAAACTTGGCGGGGCTAGAAGGGGACAATGAGGCTCACCAAGCTCCCCAGCCATTGAGCTTTCTGAATGAATTTTGGGATCAGAGGGAGTGGAGGATAAGTATACAGATGACCGGAGGGCCAAGCATGAACTACAGTGTCTCTGATGGACACCCCCATAGGCGGTTCAGAGTGAAAAACTTGCTGAACTTCACGCTGGAAGGAAAGGCAAAGAGACTGCAGCAAGGCCGACACCACTTTAGAAAGATCTGTTCCACTACTGAAGGATTCAGAGACCACTCGTAAGGCATCAGAATAGGTCTGCTAAGCCTGTCTGCCAGAATGCTGGACCTCCCATGAATGTGCGTTGCCACCAGAAAAAGGCCAGAGAAGCTCGACCATTCCCACAAATTCATGGTTTTGCGACAACAGGGATAAGACCTGGTTCCCCCATGTTTACTGATTTACCAGACTGCAGACATATTGTCTGTCTGGATGGCAATCGTCCCTTGGGGAAGATGGGCATGAAGAGCTTGCAATGCCAACAGCACCACCCTCATCTCCGGGATGTTGATATGCAGAAGGGTCTCCAGGGAAAACCACGTGCCTTGGACTGCCCTTCCAATGCAATGCCCCTCCCACCTAAATAGGGAGGCATCTGTGGTCATCGGGGCGGGAAGGATATATGGACAACCCAGAAGATGATCCGGGGACTGAAATCACATAGAACTGATTCCCTGCAAGCCCAAGATAAACAAACTGGATGAGATAATGGCAGGTCTAGCAACAACCACTGGACCGCTAGGGTCCACTGGAGAACCCTCATATCAGGGTGATCATGGCAGTCATGGACTCAAACGCCAGAAGAACTGACTCCTCAGGGGAATACTGGGTCTGAACAATGTACAACACATGGTGTCTGAGGGATTGAAGTCTGTCCGGAGTTATAAAAATCTTGCTCTGAGTGGTATCTCAGCCTCAATGAAGTCGAGAACTTGAAGTGGATCCAATTCGGACTTGTTGAGATTTATGGTTATGCCTAGCTGGTGGGTGGTTTGGAGAAGGAAATCCCTGGCTTGACAGAGTCAATGCCTGGAGGGAGTGGAAAGGAGCCAATCGTCCACGTAGGAGAAGACCTGGAACCCCTGCAACTGCAGGTGAGCCGCCACCATTGTCATCACTTTGAACACCCTGGGGGGGTGGTGGTGAGACCCCAAGTGAGTGCTCTGAATGGATAATGATTGGCTCCCAGCCAAAAACAGATGAATCTCAGAGCGTCTGTCCATTCTGATGTGGTAGTGCCAGTCTTGGAGGTCCATCGAGCACATCCAGTCATTTCACTGTAGAAAGGACAGAATGGATTAGAGAAGGACCATCCGGAATTTTGTCTTGACAACTGACAAGTTTAGGGTTGAAAGATCCAGGATGGCTCTTAAGTCCCCTGTCTTCTATGGCACCAGAAAGAAAGTACAGTTTTGTACCTACCATAAATGTAGATGTTCGAGTGCTAATACAGCTGCAGTAATTACAGAAGGGTTCTCTGCCGTCAGGCGGGTCCTCGGTCGGCTGAATTCCAAAGTCTAGGTCCGACGTCGGTTGTTGTCGCTTTCTTTCCTGACGTCAGTGTGACAGGGGTATATAAGACACAGCCGACGCCATTTTCTTCAGTCTTTCTTGCCCCAGATGTCAGGTGCCCCCAGAAGGAAGGCAATACATAAAATATATATATAGTCATGCAATGCAATATAATCCAAAAATCAGTAGTTGCAAGCAAATACACCATAGAAGGATAACCCAATTCGGTTGTATGAGGAGGTGTTAGCCACTAGGCCTTTACCAAGAGGGGAAGGAGGGAGGGAAACCTGTACTGCAGCTGTATTAGCACTCTAACATCTACATTTATGGTAGGTACAAAACTGCACTATGTTCATCGTGCATACAGCTGCAGTAATTACAGATGGGTAGAATCCCAAAGCTACGCACAGGGTGGTAGGCACTAGGTGGAACTGGGAAGAGCCAGAATGCCCTGCAACACAGCAGTGGCAAAGCTTGCTCTAGTTTTGGAGTATAAAGGCAGGTGGTAGTGTTTTGTGAAGGTATGCACAGAACTCCAAGTGGCTGCCTCCAAAATATCCTTGGTAGGGACTCCTCTGAGGAAGGCTGTAGAGGTAGCTGTGGCCCTTGTGGAGTGGGATCTGATACCTGTAGGAACAGATTTGCCATGAAAGGAGTAACAAAACCGTATGCAGTGGCCTATCCATTTTGAAATTGTCTGTTTGGAAATTGGCTTCCCTTGAGCTCCTACAGCATAGGACACAAAGAGTTGTTCTGATTTCCTGAAAGGCTTTGTTCTGTCCAAATAGTAACGTAGCTGTCTACGGATGTCTAAGGAATGTAGCAGCCTTTCCCCTTTGTTTTGAGGATTGGGGTAAAAGGTAGGTAAGTGTATGGCCTGATTTAAAGCTACCCTGGATACTACCTTAGGCATAAATGACGGGTTGGTTCAGAGGGAAACCCTGTCCTGATGGAAGATGAGAAAGGGCTGCACAGCCATGAGGGCTTGTAGTTCAAACCCTACGAGCTGAGGTAATGGCCAGAAGGAAAGCCGTTTTCCAGGACAAATATTGCAAATCTGTTGAGGCAGCTGGTTCAAAGGGAGGCAAAGTTAATTTTTCTAGAATGTAATTAAGATCCCAGGCTGGTATTGGTTGTTTCCTTGGAGGTCTTATATTCTTAGCCCCTCTGAGGAACTGTCTTAAGAGTGGGTGAGAGAATAAGGGTGGATCAGTGTTGTATTCTGCAGAAATGGCTGAGGCATGAATTTTGATGGAGGAAAATGAAAGTCCACTGTTCAACAGCTCAGCTAGATACTGTAATATCTGAGGCAAATTCAGTTTTCTAGGATCCTGGCCTTTTTTCTCATTCTAAGCGCAAAACCGTTTCCATTTTGCGGAGTAAGCCTTTCTAGTAGATGGCCTTCTGGCCTCCAAAATGACATCCTGCACCTCTTTGGAGAGTAGGGTCTGTTGTGGTGTTAAGGAATTTTCCATGCAGTCAGATTGAGTGTTTTCAGCTGAGTGTTTTCAGCTGACTGTGAAGAGTTTTGTAGCTGTGCTGAGTCAGTAGAAGAGGCATTAGAGGTAGGGTCCAGGGAGGAGTATGTGAGGCTCCTCAGGGGTGGGTACCAGTGTTGTCTTGGCCAGTCTGGAGCAATCAGTATCATCTTTGGTCTGTCTGCTCTTGCTTTCAAGAGCACCTTGGGCAGAAGAGGCAAAGGAGGGAAGGCGTAAACTGTCCGTGCTGCCCAACTGAAAGAAAGGGCGTCCACTCTCCAGGCCTTTGGATGGAAGATCCTTGAGCAGAACTTTGTCAATTGATGATTCCTGTGGGAGGCAAAGAGATCTATGTCTGGCCTTCCCCACGCTTGGATTATCTTTGTAAACACTTGAGGATGCAACTTCCATTCGTGTGGGTCTGTCATATTTCTGCTTAGATTGTCTGCCAGCGTGTTTTCCAATCCTGGCAGGTACTGTGCTTGAAGTTCGATTTGCCATTCCAGAGCCAAGTTCCAAAGTGACATGGCTAGCCTGCACAGGGGGTATGAATGTGTTCCTCCTTGTTTGTTTATGTACCACATTACTGTGGTGTTGTCTGTTCTTATCAATAATTGCCCTGGATGCAGGAGGTCCTTGAAAGCTGTAATTGCATTTATCACTGCTAGCATTTCCTTTTGATTGATGTGAAGGTGCTTTTCCTTTTGGGACCATTTACCCTGAATGCACCTATCTGTCATGGGTGCCCCCCAGGCGTAGTCTGAGGCATCTGTTGTGATGACTTGATTTGCTAGAGACTTGCAGAATGGTAGACCTGTGTTTGTTTGGCATGCTTGGGCCCACCATAGAAATTCCTCTAGCAAGCATGGGATTATTGGTATTATTGTTTCCAAACTGTGGCTGTGTTGAGACCATAGGTTTTTTAGGTACCATTGAAGTTTCCTCATATGCAATTTTGCACATGGGATTAGAAGAATGCAAGATGCCATGAAGCCCAGAGCCTGCAGGATTTTCCTTGCAGTAAGCCTGGTACAATTTGCTAGTATTTTGAAGTACTGAGTTAGTTGCCCCTGTTTTTCTGGTGTAAGATAGGCCATCTGGGTGTTTGTGTCCAAGTTGGCACCCAGGAAAGTTATTTTCTGAGATGGTGTTAGCCTGGATTTCTCTTTGACTGTGTATCCCAGAGAATTCAATAACCGTTTTACATAAGCCAGATGTTCCAGAAGTATGTGTTTGCTGTCCGCTTGGATCAGGCAATCGTCCAAGTAAGGGTAAATTTGTATCCCTTGAAGTCTGCAGTAGGCAATTACTGATGCCAGGCATTTCGTGAATACTCTGGGCGCAGTAGATAAGCCAAAGGGCAATGCAGAGAATTGATAGTGGATTGAATCTGCAAGAAATCTGAGGTATCTTCTGCAGCTTTGTCTGATTGGGACATGCAGGTATGCCTCCTTGAGGTCCAATGTTACCAGCCAAAACTCCTTGCCCAGCATGGGAAGAAGCTGCTGTAAGGCGAGCATCTTGAATTTTGGTACGAGTAGAAATGCGTTTAGGATGGATAAGTCCAAAATGGGTCTCCAGTCGGTTCCTTTCCTTGGTACCAGGAATAGTCTGGAATAAAAACCTTGACCTTGTTCGTGAGTAGGTACCTCTTGAATAGCTTTCATGTCCATGAGCTTTGAAATTTGTATTTGAGCCTCTGCCCTTTGATTGTGTGGCAGGTTCGGCATGCCTCTCATTTTTGGAAGAGTGTGAAAATGAAATCTGTAGCCTCTGTTTATAATGTCCAGGATCAATTTGTCTGTTGTGATAATATGCCAATTTCTTGTAAATAATGCCAGCTTTCCTCCCAAGGGTGCTGCCAGCTGAGACTTGCTTGGCATGAAAGGGAAAGTCATTGGGTTTGTTTCCTGTATTGTTGTGCACTGTCTTCGCCACCTCTTGGTGCTGGAGTTTGCCATTGTCTGCCTCTATATGATCCTTGAGATTGTCCTCTGTCCCTTGTGCCTGTATCTACCTCTTTGGGGCTTGTCCGTGGCTGGAAAGGACCAGTTTTTGAAGGCCAATTTCTGCTGAAGCGTGGTGGTTGAACCTGTAGAAAAGCTTTGACAGTTTGCATAGATTTAGCTTTTTCTTCCATTTTCCGTAGTATCTCCTCAGCATTAGTACCAAATAATACATCCTTTTGTAAAGGAGCATCTAGTAGTTTAGCTTTAACATGATCAGGCAAGGTTTGTTCCCTAAGCCAGGCATGTCTACGAATGACTGATCCTGTAACTGCAGCTCTACTTGAGGCCTCTAGAGCATCATAGCCACATTGTAAGGTGTGCTTACCCACTTGTTCTGCACTATGCATCATATCCTGAAACTCCTTCAAATCTGGTTGTTCAGGTTGTGACATTTTATTCCTTAATTGTGATAACAGAAACTGCTGATATTTAAGCATATGGAACTGACAATTTAAGGCCCTCATGGCTAGGGTGGCCGAGGTATATACCTTTTTTCCCCACCTTTCTAAGGATCTAGACTCTCTTTCGGAAGGTAGTGGATTCTTAGCAGTAGAGGCCTTCATTCCCTTGGGGCCTTGAGATATGGTTTCAGGGTCAACATTATGGCTTTTGTAAAGAAACTGGTGAGAGTTAGGAACTCTGTAGTACCCATCAGGCTTGACTGGGGCAGGAGGCAGGGAATCCGGATTAAGGCAAGCCACGAGTAAACATCATCAAGTATGTCCAAGACAGGAGGTATCGCCAGAGGTCTGTGTTGAGGTAGCAAAGAAATTCCCTAAGTCTTTTCTTCGAATCAGAAAAGTCTTGGCCTTCCCAATGGAAGTGTTCCCTCAAGGTATGCAAGGTTCCCCAAAAGAAAAATCCTCTGGGGTAGATACAGAAGGAATGGACTGCTCTGCATCAGCATCTTCAAAAGGGGAGTAGGAGTGTTCCTCTTCATCAGAATGTTCTGAAAGAATGGAGCCCTGGTCAGAAGAGGGAGAGTCTTCCTCCACTCTGGGTCTCTTGTCCGGAGGGGGTTGGGAACCCCTGATAAGAGTAATTAAATCCTCAGCCATTTTTAGCATCTGCTTTTTAGGCATGGGGCCTGGAGATGGGCCCTGTGCAACAGGCCTCTTGGGATGCATGGCTGATTTGGACTTAGTAAAGGCCTTTATGGAAAAGGAAGATGAGGGTCTAAAGACACCATGGGTGGAAGTGGACCTGTCCACATTAGGAGGCTCAACACTCACAGTGGCTTCGGTAGCTGTAGTCTGGGTATGGGCCGAGGCACCTGCGGTCTCGGTTACAGAAGACACCACCAGAGAAGTGTCGTCGGTAGTCAGGGGCTGCGTAGGCGCCTCTCTGAGAACCGGACCACGTGTAGCCGGTTCTGGCATGGTGTCAGTGGAGACCGCGGACCTCGCGTGTCGGTCTTTGTCCTTGCGTTTTTTGGACAAATAGGTAGTCGGAGTCTCCAATGATATTTTATAATCAAAAGCTTTACCAAAAAAGTGCTGGGCGAACTCCGCCCGACGCTTAATAGTGCGTTTATTGAAAGTAGCGCAAAAGCGACAGCCCGAGACGTCGTGGTCTGGGCCTAAACAAGGTATGCAGAGGGAATGGAAATCCTTATGCGGTATTTGCTTCCCACAAGAAATACAATTGTTAACTTTGTCTGACATCGGTCTGAGGCAAGAAAAGTTTCCCCAACGGGGTACTTAGCTTTAAAGAAGACTTCGGTTTCCAAATTTCTGTAATTTCAGGAGCTGGCCGACCGGCACTTGCGAACTGCTTCTGCTTCGGGCACCGCACGGCAAAAAAGACTGAAGAAAATGGCGTCGGCTGTGTCTTATATACCCCTGTCGCACTGACGTCAGGAAAGAAAGCAACAACAACCGACGCCGGACCTAGACTTTGGAATTCGGCCGACCGAGGACCCGCCTGACGGCAGAGAACCCTTCTGTAATTACTGCAGCTGTATGCACGATGAACATCCTGGAATAGATGCCTGATCTGGATTGGTCTGGGTAGATGGGCTGGATGACTCGTTTTTCGAGCAGCTTGGAAATTTTCACTGCTGTCTCCTCCCTCTGGTGGAATATCTGGGAAGTGCTTGAGTGGGACTGAGGGTTGAAGGAAGGGAATTGAGTATCCTCTGGATATAATCTGCAACACCCAATGATCATCAGTGATGGACTCTCAGGCTGTTGGGTGCAGAGAGACATCCCCCAACTGCTTCCACAGACGAGCAGTCGGGCAACCCTTCAGGGCTGCTGTGAGTGTCTGTCTGGGAAAAAATCCAGAGACCACTGATTCCTCGGATTCCCTCTGCCACGAAGATGGCATCTGCAAGAATGTGTAGGATATAGAACTAGAGAAAAATACGAAGGGTGAAAAAAGGAAGAAAGAAAATTAGAAAAGGACCTTCACTTACCAGGAAACTCGAGCTAACAGACCACAATGCTGACTGAACATGCGGCAATGGAGATCTGAGGAGAGGAGGGAGACAGGGGCATTATGGGTAGGGGAAGAGCTTGGATTCGATGTTGGAAAAAGCAGCCGTTTGATCCGTAGTGGATCCATATTCCCACAGGTTGAAGATCAAATGAAAACAACTTCAGATCTGACAGTTCATCTTCTCCAGAATGATGCCCCCCCTTAAA
>NC_056733.1:651104475-651121756 GCF_019279795.1 Protopterus annectens | reverse complement strand
GGGAAAACCTCTTTTTAAAAGTACGGGGGTCTGGTTGTATGGAAGCAGGAGGTAGGGTATCAAGAGTCAAGTTGGACTCAAGGAAAACATCATCCGCCACATCCAGGACTGGGGGGATGGCCAAGGGTCTGTGTTGTGGAAGATCTAGGAATTCCAGAGTTTCTTTTTAGACTGAGGGTAGTCCTGACTCTCCCATTGGAAATGTTCCCTTAAAGTATGCAGGGTTTCCCCAAAGGAAAAATCCTCTGGGGGAGAGGCTGAAGGAATGGATTCCTCTACATCAGAATCCTCATAAGTGGAGGGGGACTACATGTCTTCATAGTCGGATGCATCAGATTCATCTGACTGTTGTTCATACAAAACTACTGGGTACCGATCTCTTTTCCTTTCTGAAGGGGTAGCTTGGCTTCCCCTGATCAGCATGATAAGGTCTTCTGCCATTTTAAGCATTTGAGAGTGAGGCAATGTAGCAGGCACCTGAGAGTGAATAGTCGGTTTCTTGGGTGTGGTCCGAACCCAGGACCTAAGGATCTCGGTTTTCGAAAGAACGGTAGTTACGAAAGAGGTCGTCGGTTTATGTCGAGATTCGGAGGTACGAAAGGCTTCCTCGGAAGCAGGTGCCTGTTCAGCGGCTCTGGATCCATCCAAGGTAGAGACGACTACAGGATCCTTAGACGAAGAAGAGTTTTGCGGCATACCAGACTCCGAAAGGGCCTCGGTAGTGGCCTGCGAATCAACTGAAGCAGGCATCAGGGGCTGCGAAAGCAACTCACGGAGTACTGGAGGTCAGACTAACTTAACGGAAGTGTCAGAAGGTTTGGACCTGTGCGATCTTTCTCAGTCTTTAACTTTACGTTTTTTCAGAAGATCTGCTCTCGGATGGCTTACCGAAGCCAAACTGGAATTCGAGGACTGCAAACGAAAATATCTGGCTACAATAAGGGCCTGATGATGGATAGTTCTGGTGTTAAACAAAGCACAGAAGCGACAACAAGGGACATCGTGTTCTGGGCCTAGGCAAGTGACACAGTAAGAGTAGAAGTCTCGATGTGGTATTTGCTTTCCACAGGAGAGACAATTATTAACTTTTTCTGACATCTGTTAGTGCAAGAAAAAAGGATCCCCAATGGGGTACTTAGCTTTAGAAGCCTTCAACTTCAATTCGGAAACGAAAACGCAGGTAGCAGCTGACCAGCACTCATGCGAACTGCTTCTGCTTCGGGCTCCACGGCAAGAAAGACTGATATAATGGCGTAGGCTGCATTACTTTATACCATTAACAACCTGACGTCAGTCCTCGAGCGACAGCAACCGATGCAGAAATACTAAGTCTTTGGTATTTGGGCCGGCTGAAGGCTACCCTGGCAAGGATAACCCAAATGTGATGACTGCAACAGTGAAACACAAAGAACATAAAGACTGCTTCGATTTTAAGAAAGCACAAATAAGTAACTAGACCAGTACTCCATAGCAGGATTTTCTAATTCAAAGGGCACTTGAGTGGATGCTCCAACCTAGCTATGAGAAGGAAACCAATACCTGTATTAGTAAAGAAGCAATCATACCAGCAGAAAGAAATGATCCTGACAAAACCATGGCAGAAGAGAATAGTATAAAAAAACTGGAGACAGCAGAGTGTGAAAAATGACTATCCACTGTACACCAGGCAGAAGAAAAGCAAATCTATCCCAGCAATCAGGGAATGTAGTGCTGCATGTTATATACAGTGAAACATTTTTGTTTAGTGCAGAGTTAGGGATATTTTAAATGTGGGCGAGCCCTTTCAGTGACTGCTGTGTGTGTTAAAAGATATTAAAGTAAACAAGTACTTTTTTAATTATAAGACATACAAACTTTACAGTATAACAAAAGTAGAAAGACTTGACAAAAGCAAATTTACTGTTAATATGATGCTGTGATCTTGGGGTGCTGGTCTGGGCTGGGGTTTAAATTTAAAACTGCAATGGTTATATCATATGTAGAAGTAAGATTTTATTTTTACAAGGGTGAATGTTTAGATTAATGCTCTAGGCTTAACTATAAATGTGTTTTTTGTACGCAGGTAGGCTTAAACAAGATAAAAAGATGAAAGCCATGAAAAATGCCAATCTTATTATATCTGTAAAGATATTACCTCGTGTTTTTTCCCCCATTAGCAAATGTTCACTGGGAGTTAAGAAGTCTGCTGCTGAAGGCAGTTGTACATTCTGATCTTATTGCGCAATATAGTGGAAACCAAAGGAAGCCCTGGACCTAGACTGAACATCCAGTCTGTAGTGGGACACAGAGATAGGAGGACTGAACCAAGGAGCAGCTGCACAAATCTCATCCAATACAACTATGGAGATAAATGATGTAGAAGTAGCCATAGCTCTATCAGAATGACCTTTTGGTTTATCCTGCAAGGGCTTTCCTTTCAAACTATGCTCAACATAGATACAATCAGGCAGCCACATGGAGACAGCAACCTTAGATACTGGCATGCCAAACCAGGCTTTTGAAACAGAAACAATTGATTAGGCTTTCTGAAAGATTTTGTTCTACCAAATAAAACCTCAATTGTCTATGAACATCAAGGCAATGCAGCAAATATTTCCCTTTGTTGGAAAACCCAGGAAAAACAAAGTTAAGTGAATGGAGAGGTTCAAACTGTTCTACATAGCCATCTTAGGAAGAAAAGAGTACCTGTGCACAAGGAAACACTGTCTTTATGAAAATCCAAATATGGAGGTACTGATGAGAGGGCTTGCAACTGACACCCGCTTGTCAGAATTAACTGCTACTAAGAATAATGACTTCCAAGATAACTTGCAGTCAGTCATAGCAGAAGGTTCAACGGGAGGAGCAGCCAACTCCTGAATCATGAAGGGCAAATCCCATAGAGGGTTATGGTCCCTGACTGGAAAATATAACAAAAAGGTACCCTTGAGAAAAGCCTTGGAAACTTTTAGAGTTGCTAAAGGTATATTATCTCTATCAACGTAGAAATTGGAAAGGGTGGTCAATTGCACCTTAATAGTGGAATAACTAGCGCTAGAGTGAAACAAATCCACCAGGAAATCAAACACAACTTCTATGAGGGCTGTAAAGGGACCCAACCCCCTCAGAGGTACCCAATAAGCAAAACATTTCCACTTAATAGCAGGCACTTTATGCGGAGAAAACTTCCTTGAGTAAGATAGGATATGCATTTCAGGTTATCAAGGGAATTTAGAGGAGCCAAGCGCTCAACTTCATGGTCTGAAGGTTAGGCAGGTCCAGGCCCGCTAGATGAGAGATCAGATCCGGAATGGGATCCAAGACCCAATGATGGTACTTTAGGTGCGGTTCTCCTTCCTTTGACCCCTTCTGATGGGGCCAAATGCGTCAATGAGGATTACATTCGCTCAGCAATGGGTTGTCTTCCAAAGAAACTCAGTGCAGTTGTGGGATAGGTGTAAAAGAGATCCACAGGCGAAGTATACAGACAAGCATCCCTGGGTTAACAGCCCATGAAGAGGGACTAAGGCATAATGACTGCTGCACATGGTGCTATAAGGTGATGTGAACAGATCACAACACACACCCCAGACACACAGATTCAGGGACCAATTGTGTGGAAAAAAATTTTGATGCTTAAAATGACTGTTAATATATTACATCTCCCAGAGATGTACACTGCAACCAGAAACTGCTCAGAAGAAACTGTCGACTGCCAAACTCTCATGGCCTCATGACAAAGAGGGTATGAATGGATTCCCTCTTGTTTGTTCAATTACCACATCACAGACTTGTTGTCAATCTGAACTGAAACACCCTGGGGGGAAAACAACCTGAAAAGAGCACCCTCATCTCCAAGACACTGATGGGAAGACTGGCCTCGGTATCAGACCAGGTCCCTTGGACTGCCCCTCCCTTCGAAATGCCCCCCACCCTAGAACAGATGCATCATGGGTGACAGTGGCCAGAGGTGGGGGAAGAATGGTCTTCCAGAAGACACCAAAGGGAAACTCCAATCACCACTTAATTTAATTGCAACATACCCCTGTCAGTTCAACAGGCAACTCCATTTGCAAGTGTCACATAAGACCACTGACATGCTGATGTTCACTGCAGAACCCTAATGTAGTACCAGATGAGGGGAATCAAGCAAATGGCAGTCACCATATGCCCCAAGAGCCTGATAAGATGTGCCAAGGGTTCTGAGCACAATAGTAATGTAGCAGCGAGACTCCGCAGGGCTAACATTTTGGAGAATCTTGCAATCTAAGAAACTGTGTCCAAGTGGCAATTATAAACTCTACTGACTGCACAGGAAGTAGAATAAAATACATGTAGTTGACTGTGATTCCCAAGGAACTGCATAGCTGGAGTAAGGTGTCCCTAGCTCTGATCAACAATACCCTTGCGGAGGTGGTCAAAAGCAAATTTTTCATTTAAGGAAAAACTCAAACCGCTGCAGCCTGAGTCAACACTGTCACAATGACCATGCACTTGGAACACCTGGGGACAGTGGTGAGCCTAAAGGGCAGTACTCAGAACTGAGACTGATAACAGCCAGAAGTGCAGAAATCTTGTGGCTTGACTTGCAATCTTTATATGATAGCAGGCGTCCTTGAAGTCGATCAAGCACATCCAGTCATCCTTCCTCAACAGAGGTAGAATGGACTGCAGTGTGACCATCTGGAATTTGGTCTGCTTGAGAGCTAGTTTGGCAGGACGTCTTGGACGACTATTTTCTAACAACTTCAGGATTTTGATGGCTGCATCCTTTCTCTGATGTGGTGGCACATCTGGGAGATGTTCTGAATTCAAATTTGGAGTTTCCAGAAATGGAACTGTACAGCCTCTGGATATGATTCTCAACACCCAAGTGTCTGAGGTAATGGCCTCCCAAGCTTTAGGAAGTACAGCCAAAAAAACCTCAACTGCCTCCAGAGATTGACAGCTGGACAACCCTTCAGGGCCTCTGAAAGAGCTTCCCAGACAAACCTCAAACACCTGATTTTGCAGAGCACTCCTGCTGCGTAGATGGCATCCATTGCGGTTACCCCCTCTGCAGCAGGGGGACCTTCAGAAAGAGCTTCCTGGAATGATTGCTGCGCTTTCCTTAAAAAAGGAGAGAGAGAGAGAGAGAGAGAGAGAGAGAGAGACAGCAAGACACCCCCCACTCTTCTGGCTCCTAGAAAAGGTTTGTTGAGGGGTAGCAAAACACACTCAAACAGAATCTTCCCCTCTTGCTCACTTTTGGTCAATATGTCCTTAATCTTGGGCCCAAAAAGATAGGAGCCAAAGGGTCATTAATAAATGACATCCTGAAGCAGTCTGCAAAGTTGCACAGCCTCATCCAAGCGTGGTGACACATGGCAATGCTGGTGCCATCAGTTCAGGGACGAGCCATCAGCTACATTAAACACCAAATGCATGGGCACGCTAGCAATGGACTGGACTGTAATGTGGACATCAGAGTCTTGAAAGTCTTCTGAGACTCCAGAGTCAGTCTATCTCTCCTTCGGCTTTTCCCGGTTAGGGGTCGCCACAGCGGATCACCTTGTCCGCTCATGACTGGCAATGGAGCTTTTACGGTGTCGAGTTGCCAGCTCAGCACCCAACCTGCCACAGAAGACACACGCATGCACTCATGCCTAGGGCCAATTTTAGCATGTCCAATCCACTTGCAGCATGTCTTTGGGGATGTAGGAGGAAACCGGAGCATCCGGAGGAAACCCACACGACCAAAGGGAGAACATGCAGACTCCGCACAGAAGACACCCTAGCCGAAAATCAAACCGGAGAGCTTCTTGCTGTGAGGCGACAGCGCTAACCGCTGCACCACCTCGGCTGTCCGGAGTCTGCTGAGCCTTAATTACTGTTGACACTTTTGAGACAATGCCACAATGAATTCTGATCAAATGGGTTAGATAGTTCAAAGTCCTCAGTGCAACAGTGGGCTAGGGCCTAAGAACACTTCCCCAGTCTATCAAACACCACAGATTCCTGATTTGGAGGATGAAACAAGGAGCTCTCTTCAAAGATCTCCTTTTTAGCGGCTGCTGCCTCCACCACAGCATCCACAGCCAGACCCTTACTCCAGTGTTTTTTTGGTCCTTTGGTGGGGGGGGGGGGGTGGCAAGAATCTTATCTGGCTTCTTGGGGATCAATTCCACCATATCAGGATCCTTCTATTTCCTCTGGGACACCAGGTCAAAAAAGTGTGTCCAGAGAGGGAACCACCCAAGATGTGGATGGGCCCATTACAAAGGCCGTGAGAAAAAATGACTCCTAAGGACAAGGGGGCTTTGGTGGTATTTCCCATGTGCTGGAGAAGTTGCTCTAAAAGACTGCCAAAATAGGTGCCCTCACATGCAGATTTTGGGGACTCCTCTCCTTCCTCATGGTTAGTGTCCTCAGTGAGGGACTCTTCTGCAGAGTCCAGGGTGCTTCCTCTCACACCACCTCTTGCCAGAAACTGCTGGTGTCATAAAAGGGCATATTGGAGACCACCTGGGGTAAGCTGCCCAGGAGCAGGTTGAATAACATCCACAGGAGCAGAAGTCAAAGACCCCCATTACTTCTGACAGATCATCCTCCTATCCACAAAGTCAAAGGCAAAAGCTGAAGCAGGCCAACCTGAACTGGCAAGACCTAGTATCCAAAGACCCCAAGGATGTACTGGACCCTGTGGCCACTCCAGCCTACCCTACCACCAAGACTAGAGCCAAACTATATATAGTGGAAGCCCAGAGTGGGAGGAATGATCCAGTAACACGGGGTCACTCTGCTCGAACATGGCTGAAATACAGGAATCCAAAGTAGGGGTCAGCACTGAAATCCACCAAGGTTTCGGATCTAACCCTCAGGGAGGGAAGGCAACTATCCCTGGCAACCTTGGAGGCATGGGCCTGAGGGACGAAACCACTGAAATGTAGCTGAAGCTTTGAGTAGAAAGCCTAATTGCATTTGCACTGTAAAAAGGACCAAAACAATTGTTTCAACTTGACGGGTCCTAAACACCCAACCGACTGGGATGACCAAGCAGAGAAAGCCACGAAGGAGGCTTTGAGATCCACTAACTAGATGGGGTATCCGATCAGATCCAAACCTGAGAAGTTCCGACTGGGGTGAAGATGAGGAAGACTCTTATGAGAATATCTGCAGAGTAGACTGAGAAAAGGGTGACGAGGTTCTACCTGACAGAGCACCCTTTAATAGGAAGGCACTCAAAACACTGATGCCGTAAGACAAAGTATTCCCCGCATCTTGCGCCAAAAGGTGCCGACCGAGGGGTTGGAGCCAATAACAGAACCAAAGTCATTGGGAAAGCCATGGGCAATGGGACTTTCAGCTCCGAAGGAGCAGAAGAGGAGATGAACTAATTTGGTCCTCCCTGGCAGCCTTGGGATCCTTGGAACTGCAATGACCCCAATCAGATTTATCCCCTTTGCTGAAGGAGGCTGTACAGGACTCAACAGTTGGCAGAAGCCCTTTGAGAACCAGCTCATCTCACCTCCCATTCACTGCACATGAGTCGAATGCCTGCAGACAAGCAAGAGGAGTCCAAGAGAGCAGCCTTTAAATAAAACACAGGCCATGTGCATCTTGGAAAGAGAGTCTGCTCCCACAGTCCAAACACTTCCTATCTCTCTTATCCATAATCAATACCACAACTCTAAGGAACAAAAGAGAGAAAAAACACTCAATACACACAGTAACCAAAAACCTAACCTACAGCTAAGAACAAAGGTGGGAAAATCCTGCTATCAATGGAACCCTACTGAAAACCTAACAACCCTAAATCTATCTAAACTACAAAACACACTACACTACCCACTAAATTCCAACACACACAAACAAGGTAGAAGACAAACACACAGCTAAAAGTTGTAGCCATTATCCAGGAATGATGGCAAATGAGACCTGGGGTAGTCCTGAAGAGCAAAGGACTATGGGTAGAGGAGTCAGAGCTCGAACGGTTGAAAGATTATGGAATGTGGTTGGCCTCAGATCAGAGCCTGATCTGATAACACACAGGTTGAACACACATGGAAAAGACAGCACCTGATCTGCTATTATGGAACCTAAGAAAATTTGGGGAGAAACACTCGGCTTTCAGAGGGGAATATTCCTTATAGGCAGGGACTGGACTTTGATTTGCAACAGTAAAGATGTATCAGTGGCTGTAGAAGAGAAAATATAACAAACGAGGGTAGATTTCTGAAGAAATTTATGAAAATATTTGGTAATGAAAATGGTAAGAATTTCCCCAATATAACTGGGCTAGACTAGACTAATTATATTTCACATGTACATTTAATTCCAAGCTTTGATACTCAGTGAATTATTTCAGATTATGCACTGATAAAAACTAAGATAAAAATTCAGAGTAATGAAGTAAAAATGAGACACAAGAGCTTACACACCTACCTGTTAACAGAAATTTAATGAATGGATAGTGGAACTTAAGTGTTATTTGGGAAGACAGAAATATTTTTAGTAAGTTAATGCGAGTGGGATAAAATCAAAATGGAGCTTAAAAATAGGGTAGAAATAAATGAGAAACAGATATGGTTAAGTAGTAATAGAATGTAATACCGTATTTCCCCGAAAATAAGCTCGGGTTTTATACTTTTCCCCCCGCCGAAATACGCATTAGGGCTTATTATCAGGGGATGCCCCCCAGTACAACAATCTACATCTATTCATGTAGACAAATCGACATTTATTATTGTACACAAATTGACATTTATTTGGTACTTTTCCGTTATTGGGCAACAGTTAAGTAACGTCAACAGTTGTGTGAGAATTCTACATAAACAGTGCAACAAACATTTCAGCTTCAGAATATCTACACCTTGGCTTTCACAGTGCAATATTTCATGCTTAACAGAAAGTGCAGAAAAATCTCAATACATGTGTATTGGAGGAGGGGAATAAAACAGGTGAATAACTGCCACTTTTTGAGTGGTGATGCTTTCTTTATTCCTTACCCAAGTCGTAAGAGAAGAATGATGGAAAGTCATAAAAATGAAGTCTGGGAACTAGTGGCCTTACTTTGTAATTACCCCTTGATAATGAAACATTACCTTAATACAATAAAGTCAAAAAACTGACAAGAGCTTGCTGGCAGCTGAAAGCAGAAGCAATCCATAATTTTGCCCCGATAACAGAAAGGTTATTCAAATACAGTCATGTCATCTTCTTCTGGAACATTGTCATAAGTCTCCAACCCCCAAATTCTAGCCTGAATTTCTTGCAACTCCATTTCCTGCAGAACCATTGGCCCCAATCTGTCATGCCTAGCAATAGAGCTCTCCTTAAATGAGCACTGCTTGTCCATGTAGCCTGCTCGCAGTGCATTGGCAACACAGCTGTCAGTGATTATATCCCATGAATTCTTCACCCAAGTCACGACTTCTTGCAGGCTAGGCTTCACAAAGTTTCCAAGCTGATTTCTCTCCATTCTGTTTTCAATGTAGTCATTGAGTTCCATGCGCAAATGGTCCTTGAATGGTTTATTGCAATATCAAGAGTCTGGAGATAGGCAGTCATTTCTGTGGGAATCATTATTTGACCTATTCTTCTCTGTGCAAGGAATTTCTTCATGTCTTTAGCACAGTGAGTGCTGGCTGAATCCCAGACTAGCAGACCTCTTTCGCCACCTCGCAAAACAAGTAGCAGCATTACATCGACCCACTTCCATATAACTGCATGTGTGCACCAGGCTTTTTTGGCTTCAAGAATGTAAATGCCTGAAACACGATCAAGCTTATCTTTCTTGCCCTTACTAATGATTACAGGTAGGGTTTTCTTTCCATCTAGACGACTTGCCAAAATACAGGTAACACGTGCACTTTCGTAACCAGTGGAGGGAATTTAGATTGACGAGGCACCCCTCTGATCAATTGTTATTTGAGATCCTTGGCCCGTAAACACTGCAGTTTCATCCATAGCAATCATGTTGGAGTTGGTATTCAGAAAAGTCGATGCCATCAACAAAGGACTTGAATGCAAATGCATGTTTTAAAACTTCAGTATCTTCCAGCTTGAACAGTGTTGTCAATCTTCTTAGAGACCATTCATATCGCAGAAGGAAGCCATCCAGCCAATGTTGTGATGCTTTGAATTCCTCTGGGGATATTTCTAACTGTGATGCCACTGCAAGGGCAAATGCTTGAATATCAGCCCTGCGCACAACTAAAGCCTTGCTCTCCTGTTAGCAATCCATTCACAGATGACGTTTTTCAGCTCAGGAAATAATGGTTGCCAACCTGATCCACACTTGCACTTTTTAGCATTTCCCTCGTCGGCCTGTTGACTGAGGTCATCATACGCTGCTTGCCATTTTCGGACCATTTGGAC
The DNA here is from genome assembly GCF_019279795.1 of Protopterus annectens. NCBI lineage: Eukaryota > Metazoa > Chordata > Ceratodontiformes > Protopteridae > Protopterus > Protopterus annectens. The sequence continues at coordinate 651,111,418 of NC_056733.1, read as the reverse complement.
AGCCAACTTCTTCTCTTTGTAGAAAGCCATCAGATTCCTTCCCCAGGAATCCTCCAAGATTCCTTTTTTGTACTCGACGGAATAGCTCTTTTTGCACTCATCTTGTCTGGGGGGGGGGGGTGATTAACTGAAGACTTATGAGACAGGAGTGGCAACACAAAATGGTGTCGGTTAAGAAGACACAATCACACCTCTAAGTTATCAAGTGCGCACGTTCTACGTTCGTTGTCTGTACTTTGACCAAAGTACACTTGCCAGTGTTTATGGGCCAAGGATCTCAACCGTTAAGTGTGAGTGAGGATTAGGGTTACAGTAAGAATCGTGGAGGACTCCTGGGGAAAGAATCTTAAGACTTTCTGCAAAGAGAAGTAGTTGGGTGCCTGAATGGTCCGAAAATGGTGAGCAGAGTAAGATAACCTTAGTCAACAGATGTCAATAATATTATTTTATAATTCAACACGCCTGTCATGTGCTGTTGACGATCTTAACTGGGGCTTAATTTTGGGGTAGGGCTTATATCATGGCCATACTGGAAAACCATGCTAGGCCTTATTCTCTGGTTAGGTCTTATTTACAGAGAAATACAGTAGAATGACAGAGGGGCTGACAAAGATTAAAGTATTGCAGAACATGGGAATCTCACAACAAAAACAGTACAAATGCAGAGTGCTAAAGAGAAAGACAATATGAAGGAGTTTAAAAAATTGCTGTTAAGCAACTATTTTTCATTATAACGCCACAGCACAAAAAAACTTGTAGTACAATGACCTAAGCAACAAAGTAGACCAGGTAGTCAACAAACTTCGACAGACTACAAGAAAAATAACAGTTCCTGTAGAAGTATTGGAGAAATTTTGGAAGTTTTATGAAAATCTGCACAAAGAATGTAGAAATCAAGAAAATGCAGAAATGGAAATATTTATGCAGGACTTAAATATACCAGTATTAGAGGTAAATGAGACTCAACAGTTAAGACAGAAGGTGATGAGATAAAAACAGTAATGTATAAATCAATCTTCTGGAAGGTCTCCATGAACACATGACATTCCAGTGAAAGCTTGTAAATTAGTAGAAAAGAAAGTGATAAAGACATGGAAAGATTTTGTTTAACAGTTTTTTAAATGACGGGAAGCACCAACATCTTGGAAGAAAGCAGTGAATGCGGTATTATCTAAAGATGATAAAGTTTCATCAGTCTCCCTCCATACAGACCCACTTCAATTTTAAACCAATACTTATGGCAAGAGTGTTGCCCAAATTGATAGATACAGATCAATGTCATTTTAAGGAGGGAAGGCAAACATTTGACAACATTAAAAGAACAATGATTATCCACAGGGAAGCAGAATATAAGAAAATACCATGGTTGTTGGGGAGAGGGGGGTCTTGATGCAGGTAAGGCATTTGGCAGAATAAGCTGGGATTTTATGAGTTGATCAGTGGAAGAATTTGCATTCCTTGAAACACTATTGTTAATTAGGAGGATATATGAAGGATCACAGGCAAGAATTACAGTGGGAGGGATACTCTTTAATATGCTGTGTGTGAACAGAGGAACCAGGCAGGGGTAGCCTCTTTCCCTTCTGTTATTTGCTTTATATTTAGAGCCACTGACAAAATAAGAGATTCAAAAATTCAAGGATATAACTGTTATGGTAATCAAGAGTTTGCTTTATTTACAGATATTTTGTACCTGATAAATCCAGAAAAGGGCATCTCAGTGTTGTGAAACATTTTGAGACAGCTTCTTGTCTTTTGGGGATATAAAATTAATGAAGGTAGAGAATATAGCCATAAATTATGTGCCCACACAGGAAATACCTATACTTATGATGATACAATAAGATGAAGCATTTAGGAGTAAGGATTAAAAAAGCTTCGGTTATGACAGCCAAGGAAATGTGGAAACAGACTAAACAAAAGACTATACAAAAAGTGAGAAACTGGAAACTTGTTTATGGATATGGCTAGTAAGACATAAGCAGTGAAAATGTTTAGTCCTTTCAGTTTTACATACAGGTTGGTCACATTTTTATCAACCATCTCTATTAATCAGGGAGAAGAGGCCAAGAGTTAAGTGAGATAAGTTGATCCTTAAAACAAAGTCATGAGGTAAACCGATGAATGGAATAACAATGCACCTCAATAAAGCAAGCAGCAGCAGTAGAAGAAAAATGTCCACCACACCGCTGAACAAATAAAACTTTAAAGTACAGTTTTGTACCTACCATAAATGTAGATGTTCGAGTGTTCACCCTGCTGCAGTCATCACACTTGGGTTATCCTGCCATCAGGCGGTCCCGCAGTCGGCCTGAGTTCCAAAGTCTTGATCCGGCGTTGGTTGCTGTCGCTTCTTCCCTGACGTCAGTGCACCAGGGGTATACAAGAGGCATCCGATGCCATTTTCTTCAGTTTTTCTTGCCCCAGATGTCAGGTGCCCCCAATAGGTAGGCAATATATATATATATATAGCTATATAAAAATAAAACAATACCTTCAGGCACAAGCAAATACACCACAGAGGTTGTATAGGATAGAGTGGTATAGATAAGTTCAGCTAGTTTGGAGGGGATGGAGGGAGGGTAACCTGGACTGCAGCATGGTGAACACTCGAACATCTACATTTTTGGTAGATACAAAACTGTACTATGTTCATCGTGTTACCCTGCTGCAGTCATCACACTTGGGTTGAATCCCAAAGCTAAGGATGGGTGGTGGAGTTAAACAGGGTTAGAAGAAGCTAGTAGGCCCTGCAGAACTGCAGTGGCAAAACCAGCTCTAGTCTTAGAATATAGAGGTAAGTGATCGTGTTTGGTGAAGGTGTACACTGAACTCCAAGTTGCAGCTTCCAGAATATCCTTGGTTGGCACTCCCCTGAGAAAGGCTGCTGATGTAGCTGTAGCCTTGGTGGAGTGGGACCTAATGTTAGCAGGTACCGGTTTCCCATGATGCATGTAGCAGAAACGTATGCAATGCCCTATCCATTTAGAAATGGTCTGTTTTGAGATAGCTTTTCCATGTGATCCTGCAGCATAGGCTACAAAGAGTTGGTCAGATTTTCTGAAAGCCTTAGTTTTATCCATGTAGTAACGTAATTGTCTGTGAATGTCCAAAGAGTGCAGGAGTCTTTCATCTTTGTTCTGGGGATTTGGGAAGAAGGTGGGCAAATGAATGGTTTGGTTTAGGGACACAATGGATACCACCTTTGGCATAAAGGAAGGGTTAGTTCGTAGAGAGACTCTGTCTTGATGAAAAATGAGGAAAGGCTCCACTGCCATTAGTGCCTGTAGCTCTGAGACTCTTCTAGCTGAGGTTATTGCTAGTAGCAGGGCAGTTTTCCATGAAAGAAATTTTAAATCAGCTGAAAAAGCTGGTTCAAAGGGCGGCAGTGTAAGCTTTTCCAGAACAAAGTTGAGATCCCAAGTAGGTGTTGGTGCTCTCCTGGGCGGTCTTATGTTCTTAGCCCCTCTGAGGTACTGTCTTAGGAGTGGATGTGAGAATAAAGGAGGATACGTGCTGTAATGAGCTGAAATTGCTGAGGCGTGGATCTTAATAGATGAAAAGGAAAGTCCTTAGTGCAACATCTCAGTTAAATATTGTAGAATCTGAGGAATGTTTGGATCAAGGGGATTTTGGCCTTTAGCCTGGTTCCAGGCGCAAAATCTTTTCATAGGTTCATAGGTAGGTACTAGGCTATCGGCCCTAGGGCCCATACAAGCCTAGCCAAAAAAATGTACCCTGGCTTTCGCCACCCAAGAAAATTATTTTCCTATGCCCCTGTTGAGCAGAGCCACAGAAGTGATCCCCGGGGTGAATTTCCCATTTCCCATCTAATCATCAAGAATTTTCTTGAAGAGTGCTAATGAGGAGCTCTGTTTGACATAGATTGGTAGTCTGTTCCAGAGTATGGGAAGTCTCTGGGACAGGAATCTATCCCTCCAGCATGTTCCGTTTATTGTGGTGACAAGGTTAAGGTCCCTAGAGCGTGTAGCTCGGAGGGATTGGGATTTCTTTAAGTGGAGCATGTCCAGCAGCTCTGGGTTTGACATAGCTTTGTATGTTAGGCAGAGATCGCCTCTGAGTAGGCGATATGCGATGGAGTAAAGCTGTAGTTTTTTGAGACGGTCTGCATAGGGCATCTGTTTGAGGCCAGTAATCCTCTTTGTGAGGTATTTCTGTGGTCTTTCCAGTTGTAGATGTCTTGTGAGGTACATACCAAAAGGGGCATTGTACTCTAATGGGTCTAATGAGTGAGGAGTAGAGGGGAACAATGACCTCTTTTTTTCTGGATGAGAATCCTTTTGTGATGAGATGAGCCACGTAGAAAGATTTCCTGACCACTGTGGCGATGTGATTATCAAAGGAGAGACTACTGTCCACCTGTGTCCCAAGGTCTCATCACATTTTCGGCATTAAGTAGACTACCAGCTATGTGGTAGTTCATGGGTACAGAGTTTTTACCAAAGGGGATGACAATACACTTTTTGGCATTGAGCTTCAGGCCATGGCTTTGACACCAGGAATCTGTCTCAGTGAGGCCCTTTTGTAGTTTGTCCACATCATTAGGAGTTTGATTATGGCTCCTAATTTGCAGTCATCTGCAAACTTTGTTAGCCAAAGACCTTCTGTGTTAGCCTGCACTTCAGAGAAGTAGATGCCAAACAGGAGAGGACCCAGGACTGAACCCTGTGGTACTCCACTTGTCACTGGTCTGATGTCGGATTTGGAATCCGCTACTTTCACAGTGTGGGTTCTGTCCGTGAGCCAGTTGGCAATCCATCTTATGACAGGGATTTATACCTAGTTTAGTGAGCTTATCTATAATTCCACAGTGGGGGATGGTGTTGAAAGCCTTGGCGAGATCTAGATAAGCTGTGTGAACCATTTTACCATCATCTATGGCTATGGTGACTGCTTCAAAGAAGTCAATCAGGTTTAGGAGACATGATCTGCCTTTTACAAATCCAAACTGAGTAGGGTCCAGAGTTTGGAGATTCCCAATGTCTTTGTTTATGAGTTCCATGATGATACGTTCCATGGCCTTGCAGACCAGGCTCGTCAGGCTAATGGGGCGGTAGTTCCTGGGGTCCGTTGTGGCTCCCCCTTTGTGGAGTGGGATAACTGTCGCGGTGCGCCATTCAGTGGGTACAAAGCCTGAGGTGAGGCTATGATTGAACATGGTACTTAGGTAGGGTACCAGTTCATTCTGTAGTTCGTGTAGAACGCAACCTGGGATATTGTCAGGTCCCATGGATGCTGTGTTCTTGGCTTTGGAGAGTGTTTTTTTTTACCTGTGCAGCTGTGATTAAAGGAACTTTGCATTCTTCCAGTATAGAGATGGGCCCTCTAGGGGGTGAGAGGGGGGTAAAGTTAGCACCGAGTTAGCTTTCCATTTGTCTGAATAGGTTTTCCTGGTGCTGGGCCTCATGGCCTCCAGAATGACATCCATAACAGCTTTGGATAGAGGTGTTGGCTGGTTGTTTAGGTAATTTGCCATGCAGCCAGGTTTAAAGTCTTGAGCTGGCTGTGTAGAATCTGATTGTCTCGCTGGGTGAGCAGGTGAGGAATTTGTGGTAAAATCCATGGTGGGCCGTGGGCCATGTTCCTTAGAACTGGATACCAATGCTGGCGTGGCCAGTCTGGTGCAATGAGTATCATTTGTGGCCTCTCTAATCTGACTTTCAGCAGTACCTTTGCTAGAAGAGGCAGAGGAGGAAAGGCATACACTGTTAATGCTTTCCAACTGAATGAGAGGGCGTCCACTTTCCAAGCTTGTGGATGGAATGTCCTTGTGCAAAATTTTTGAAGTTGGTAGTTTTGGGGGCTGGCAAACAGATCTATGTCTGGGCGTCCCCATTTTTGAGCTATCATTGCAAATACTTGTGGATCTAGTTTCCACTCATGTGGATCCATGATGTTTCTGCTTAGGTCGTCTGCCAATGTCTTTTTCTTTCCTGGCAGGAATTGTGCTTGTAACTGAACCTGGTAAGACAGTGCTGTGTTCCACAAGGTCATTGCTTGCCTGCATAGAGGGTAGGAATGTGTGCCCACTTGCTTGTTTAAGAACCACATTACTGTGGTATTGTCCGTCTTTATTATTAGTTGTCCTGGGTGTAAGAGGTCCTTGAAAGCTGTTAGGGCATGCTGTAATGCTAGCATTTTTTTGACTGGTATGCAGATGCCTTTGATCTGTAGTCCTTTGCCCTGAATGCACTGTCCTGCCATGTGTGCTCCCCAGGCATAGTCCGATGCATCTGTTGTCATAGTTTGCCTGGCTGTGGGTAAGGTGAAAGGCTGACCCTTGTTGAGGTGACATGCCTGTGCCCACCATAGAAACTCCTGTTGAAGGCAGGGAATGCGTGGTATCATTGTTTCCAAGCTGTGGCTGTGCTGAGTCCATACGCTTTTCAGGTACCATTGTAATTTCCTCATATGCAGTTTTGCAAATGGTACTAGTACTATGCAAGATGCCATGAATCCCAAGGCCTGCAGAATTTTTCTTGCAGGGAGTTGGGTCTTTGTTGCCATTATTTTGAAATATTGAGTCAGCTGTTGTTGCTTGTCTGGCATGAGATAAGCCATCTGGGCCGTTGTATTCAAGCTGGCACCCAGGAATATTATGTTTTGTGAGGGCACTAGTTTTGATTTCTTTTTGTTTACTGTGTACCCTAGGCAACTTAGAAGGTGTTTGACAAATGCCAGATGCTTTAAAAGAATGTCCTTGCGTTCTGCTTGAATAAGGCAGTTGTCCAGGTATGGGTATATTTGAATTCCTCTGTCTGCAGTATGCAATTACTGGTGCCAGGCATTTTGTGAAGACCCTGGGCGCAGTAGATAAGCCAAAGGGCAGTGCAGAGAATTGATAATGCATTGAACCTGCAATGAAGCGGAGGTATCTTCTGCAATTTTGTCTGATAGGACATGCAGGTATGCCTCCTTGAGG